>NC_081159.1:38665047-38877547 GCF_012432095.1 Onychostoma macrolepis | reverse complement strand
AGGAGGTGCAAAAAGGCATGGAAAGCCAAGACAACAACGAAGATCTATCAGAATTATAAAGCAATCCTGCCCCTAGTCAGTGGAAATGAATATTAGCTGGTTAAATCCCAACACCTACAGCACCAGGATGATGAAGATGAAACAAGCAAGACAATGATCCCAAACACAGCCAGGGAAACTCTCAATTGGTTTCAGAAAAAGAAAATAAAGCTGCTAGAATGGCCCAGCCATTCTTGAATCCATGACTTGACTTGAATCCAATAAAAAATAAGAACTAAAGATCAGAATTCATAGAAGAGTCCCACAGAACCTTCAAGATTTGAAGACTCTGTGGAAGAATGGGCCAAAATTACACCTGAGCAATGCATGCGACTAGTTTCCATTTTATTACACATAACTTAATGTTTCTGTCATTACCAACAAAGGCTTATACAAAGTATTTAATAAATTTCAGTAGTTCAATACTTTTCCCCTGTGTCATTCCATTTTATTACACACAACTTGATTTCTGAACGTATTTGTTTTGTTTTATTTGTATGTATGGAATACTTGGGTTGTAACCGACATCTGGTGAAAATTTCATGACAACAGCACCTTCAGAAATATATTTACTGAGAAAAATGGTGACGCGTTCAATACTTATTTTACCCGCTGTATATATACAGTGTTGTTGGGGGCAACGCATTACAAGTAACGCTAGTTACGTAATCAGATTACTTTTTTGCAAGTAACTAGTAAAGTAACACATTACTTTTTAATTTACAAGAAAATATCTGAGTTACTTTTTCAAATAAGTAACACCGGTTACTTTTCTTTCCCCATTTTTTGATTGACAGCTCTTCTGTCCCCATGATGAAAGAAATCGGGAACAAGATGTCACTGTAGTTGTAGAATAAATGTGAACATGCATTAATTCATCTCACTTGCAAAAAAACAAACAAACAAAAGAACAGATTCAGTATTCCTTAAAATTAATAAAAACAGTGAAATGCAACTCAGAATGTGATGCAAGCCTGCAATAATTAAATGTTAAATAACACAAATATCCTTTATATATTTAATCCCATTTTATTAACCAATGTCTTTGCTGCTGACCTTCAATGATCCAATTCAACCATACTAATAAGCAAAAATTACACTAGATAAACATTTGTGCTTTTTTTATTGCTGAATTGTTGAACTTTCTTCTTCTGTGTTCTGTACACATGTGAATTTACTTTCTCTTCAGCCTGAGGCTTATTCATTTCACTTTTGGTGTGCAAGAACCTTTTTATATTAAAAACAAGCAAGCCCTGCCCAGATTGAAAAAGTAACACAAAAGTAACGTAATGCATTACTTTCCATAAAAAGTAACTAAGTAACGTAATTAGTTTAATTGCATTACTTTTAGAAGTAACTTTCCCCAACACTGTATATATATATATATATATATATATATATATATATATATACACACACACACACACACACACACACACGTCTGGACCTTCGTTTATAACACATCAATTTACCAACTCTTTTGGCAAACACTTTTAGGGACTAAAACTCTCCTGACTTCTAACTCCTATTTGATTCTAAGATCAAACCCATAGAGAGTACTTTGACTCCCAGATTCCTCCTGCTCTCTGATTTGGTTTCTCGGGATGCTTTTGTTTCTGACATTCTGGAGAAATAAAGTGGCAGCTCAGGTGCTTTGTTAGAGAAACACCTGGCACTGAGAGAAAACAAACAGACACAATCAAACGGAAATGTTCAAATCAGACATATAATTAGTCAAACACACTATGATATTGTATAAGTAGCTTTCACCTGATGTTTTTGTCCCACATTCTTTTTCAGTCTGTGCTACCTTTAAATGTAGTATATAACATTAAAAATATTCAGAAATATATGGGGGGGAAAAATTTATCACTGTTTCCACAAAAAAAAAAAAATAAGCAGCACAATATTTTTAACATTAATAATAATATTCATAATAAAATATAAATAATACAAATCAGCGTATTTGTTTAGTTTCTGATGGATCATGTGACACTAAAGACTGGAGTAATGATACTGAAAATTCAGCTTTGCATCACAAGAATAAATTACATTTAAAATATATTACAATACAACACATTTGTTTTAAATTATAATATTATTTCATAATATTACTGTTTTGACTGTATTTTTGTATCAAATAAATGCAGACTAAAATAATTATAGAAAAAAAATAATACAAATCTAACTGACCCCAAAATTTTGAACAGTAGTGCATATGTTACATTATAATTTTCTTTATGCAAAATACAATAAAAAAAAAAAAAAGACATTTCCTTGATTACTCTTACATATTCTGACATTTGTTCATTTTTTGATATTTATTTGTCTGTAATCTGTGTTGTTTTGCAGCTCAGGAGCGTTTGGGCATTGTGCATGAGAAGACGGATTATGAGCATCATGGAGGCTTTTGATTACTATTTAGCCCCCAAACCATTCAAGAACATTGATTTATGTGACCGGGTAGAAAATCCGTGTTTTCCATAGCCTGCGGGAGAGAAATGAGAAGAGAAACGGGACCCCGTCGAGGATTAATAGGGAGTGCTATCATTTGTACACAAGTTTGCCCCAGTCTCCAATCTGGAATCTAACTGTGTGTGGAAAAAGCACCAGAAATAGATGGATCTTCGCTGCCACTTAACAGCCTACAGTTATAATAGCAGGCACCCATGATATCAAATCCCATCAGGGTTATTTATTTACAGTACTGTAAGTTCAATAGCTCATGGTTGAAATGCTGATGGTTTGCTCAAATGAACATGCACCTGTCTAGTATGTGCCTTAGCACCTGGAAAGACATATATGAATAGTACAACTGTCATTTTACGCTGGATGCAGTAGGGTCTATTTTGGTTTGCAGAAAATATTTCATACAATATTTCCTATTCAGTACCAGTACATCTTCCATGAAATATCGTAGCATTGTAAAGACTGCATGAAAAGCAATTTGTGTCAATGGCAATCTTACACAGCGGTTTGTGTTGCTCCATTGATATTGATTTTTTAAAAATGTCATATTTCTGACCCAGCGCTCTCTCTTCAGATGCTGAAATGAGAGACACATTAAAATTCTGACCACACTGAAGATAACGTCCCTGTTGTTGTGGTCAGCACCGATCCATACCACCTTTTTATTTCACTGGAGATCCATACTGAAGCTCTTGGTGACTGTATGAAGTCAGCTAAATATATCATTAATAAATTTCACTCTTTTTTAAAGAATCCTGACAAAAATGCATCACTGTCCCAAGTGCATCCAAAGTTTGTTTGTTTGTTTTTGTTTTGAGTACCAAATCAGTATATTAGAATGATTTCTGAAGGATCACGTGAAGACTGGAGTAATGATGAATTTCCACATTATTACTGTTTTTACTATATTTTTGATCAGATAAATACAGCCTTGGTGAACATAAAAGTATTATTAAAAAATGTAATGGAAGTATATAAGTTACATTATCATGATAAAACAGAAAACTGTTATTTTAAATCGTCATAATATTATACAATATTACTGTATTTAACTGTATTTTTGACAAATAAATGAAGCCTTGGTGAGCATAAGACTCATTTAAAAACAAAAAAAAAAACATTAAACACAGACCCCTTGTTTTAAAATAATGGGTACCATATTATAGATTACGTTTTGACTATACACAAAGATGTCTCGTCTGTTGCTTTTTCGGTATTTTTCTATTTATTTAAAGTAATTTATAGTCATATGTTGTCATAAGTACAATTTCTATGCATAGAAAGCTAACAGAACAGCCTAACAAAGTCCACTCAGAGTACCTTATCTACCACATAGTGGAATGGAGCTGTTTATAAAGTTCTTGCCCTTGAAAATGAGAAAATAGTGAGGAAAGAAGGAAAGGAAGAGAAGATTGCGATTGAGAGGATTTATTTTTACACTTTGAACTGAGCTTGACATTGAATCAGTGCTCTTCTTCGATTCGTCTCTTGTTTATCACAATGGACTCTATTATGAGATTGATCCAGAGGCTGCAATGAAGCACTAAAGCTCTATTTAAAGAGAGTCAAGCTCTTGAGGAAGCTCCACAGCTATGTAAACAACTTATTTGTTGGATGTTAACCGAGTGTATTCATCGAGATTAAAGTCACTGCCTCTTAACTCTCCTTTTTTCTGTTCTTCCTTCTCTGCCGTCTCTTTGTTCTATAGTTTACCATCAGACACACATTAAATCCCATCCACTTTGTTGCTTATTTTGGCCATGAACTGACCAATATGTAAAGTAACCAATCACAGATTGTATTGTTTAGGGGCGTTTGTCTAAAATACGTACAATAATTGACTGATGTACTGACTGTGTGTATTTCTAGTAATTGTATGAAAGATATACAATTCTATTTTCAAAATAGGCTTCTTTTCTGTTTTTTTTTTTTTGTTTGTTTGTTTTTTTGTTGTTGTTGTTGGTAGATTGAACACTAAATTTCATGTTATGACTTCAAAACATTTTTTCTGTATGATTAATACTTTTCTTATAACGTAGTAAACTATATTAACTGACTACAAATACACTGCCTAAAACTATAATTGTTCAGAATGTATAGCTTTACTTGTTATTAAGAAATACTTAAAATGTAATTGTTCAACAATGTGTAACTGTTCAATAATTCAATGTTGTATTCAAAAATAAGAATTTGGGATTATATATATATATATATATAATGTTGTTTATAATTACTATATGGTTAGGTTTAGGATTAGGGTTTGGTTTAGGGTTACTTGCATGTAATTATGCATCATTAATTGTTATTTTAAGTCACATTTTTCCCCATAAGATCAGACAGGTGCTAAAAATAAATAAATAAGGAATAAATCTCACATATTCTCACATCATTTATGCGCTTATCACTCATCATTTACTTCCTATGTCATTTCAAACCACTATAAACTGTTATTTTCTCTTGAATCACAAAAAAAGGAATTTGTAAGAATCTTTATGGCAACTTTGAGCCATTAATATTTAGTATAATGACTGCTGTATATATGACTGTCAGTAATGTAATTGTGTAAATACATAATGCACATTGTCCCTTATATTACACTATAAACTGTGTAAATTCATAACTGATTCATTAGGTGTCTACAATACTACTTTTTTTTTTCAATTGCGATTCAAATGTTTTGAAATGACTTCACAGAATACATACATAATTAAATAGCAACTCCATTATGACTGTGATAGTTCAGACAAACACTTTTACTCATTACACATTACTTGCTGTCTATTCTGATAGTGTCTTATTCTGTACTTTCACCGGGCATTCACTCTCCGAATATCAAAACTTCTCTTTAATGATAGGCCTAGCCACCTGTGGCTAAAATTGATCAATCTCTGTGTGCTCAGAAAAGAGAGAGAAATCGAAGTGCATAAAGGGAAAGGATATAGAGTCTGCAACTCTTGCTTTGGATTGAAAGTATGACAGTGTACTAGAATTAGGAAACTGATAGCATCGTATATCTAGAACCTGTGATCTGTAAACAGGCAGGTTCTTTACAGAGATAAAGGGATTTTCACAAGAAAAAAAAAATGAATATGTCAGATTTGCTTTGAGATCAGGATTAGTTATTGTCACTGCAGTAAAATGTGGCAACATGTGATTGTGATTATGTCAAAGGATTACGACAAACAAATCTAATTCTGTTAATGAACTGACAATTATAATTAGAATGTGAGTTCCTAATCAAATTGTGACTGCATTAGGGACTGTCATGAATAAGGTACAAACCGGAGCCCAATTACTTTTTTTAAGAAGCATGGGGCAAAAATCCCATGTTTTTAGTGTTAAAACTAATAGATACCATATGATTTCATAAAAAAAAAAAATAATAAAAATATATATATATATATATATATATATATATATATATATATATATATTGCATTACAAACTAGAAGCCCCTATAAAATTTGCAATTTCAAAATGTTAAAGATTTTATAAATCTTCTTGTGTATTTACATTTAATGTGTATTGCTAGAAAAATGACACAAATCAAGGTTTCAAACTGTTGTAAATGGTAACAGGGTTGCAAAACATTCTATAAAACATGCTTTTTGCAGGTCTTAAAAAGTATTAATTTGTCCTTTTACAAAATCAGAACTTAAAAAGGTTTAAATCAGAACAGAAAGTAATACATTCATAAAGTCATGGCATTACATGTTGCATGTATTGCTAAAAAAAAAAAAAAAAAAAATCAACATCTTCCTGAAAAATCAGTATCTTTGTATTTTTGTCTTGTTTTCCAATACTAAAATCTAAACACCCTTAAATCAACATTTGCTTGCAGAGATATCAGAAGATACAGTAAAAGTTATTTCCATATAGTAGTGGCTGGGGCAGAGGTATTCAAGTCCTTAAGCTATTTTGTAATGAATTAAAAAGTAAAGAAATCGGTTGGAAGTTATATTTTCAAACTTTGGAAGTGTTGCTAATAAAACTCAATGTACACTGTATATGGTGATCCTTTCCATTTATTCCTTCAATTTTATTGACTTAAAATGGTATTTAAAAAGTGTTAAATTTACCTTCGTAAAACCCGCAGAATCCTTGATAAAATGAACTATAAATAAAACAGATTTTCCTTTCACTCATTGGTTGAAAAAGGCAAAAAGAAACAAAAAATTAGAAACTTTAATAATTTCAGATTCTGTCTTGTAAGTATGTAACTGCACCTTAACACAGTGTACACTGTATATGAGCAAGATGATGCAACAAAACCAGTTCTAGTTTTGTTTTTTTAAAAGCAGCATGTTGCTATTTTGTAGCGCGCACACCATATTAAACTGTTTGTAGGAAAGCCTGTGTGAAATAACTGTTTTTAAGCTTCTTCTTCCAGTGTAGTTTGGTATTATCTTTATTCATTTGGGATACAGTACAATGTCACAGGTGGATACAGACATTTTGTGCACTCAGTAAACACAGGTGAAATGAATGAATAAGGTTACATCGACCCTCCTCAGAGAGCGTAAGTCGCACTAATAAACATATGTATGGCACATTGATTATCCACATTCAAAAATAGTTCCTCCCAAACAGAAGTATATTCAGACCTGATAGGAATATCATAGAAATGTCATCACTGTAAACAATATTTTTATGATCTTTAAAAAAACAGCATAAGGCAAAGTAAGAAATGTCACAGGACAACATTCAACACGCTCAACGTCTCCGGTATGGAAACAGGCCGAAGCACGGCCAAATACTTGTTTACATAAATGAATGTGAGCTGAATTTTTGTGCGTCTCTTTAGAAAAACACAGAAATGTGGCTCACATCTCGAAAAAAGCCTATGTCATATATTGCCATCGCTTTAACAAACAATAATGAAGCTTTACATGTATCGGTTCAGTCTTACAAACATAAACGTCTTGATCATTTATGTAATACAAAAAAATCTGGCTATAATAAAAATGACTTCAATGCGAAATTACTAAAAATCTTGGATACTAAAGTGCTCTACAGATAATAAACTACTGGTCTGATTAACGAGAAAAGAGATCCATCCTCTTTTGTACAAACCAACATTCTCATTAAAATCCACAGTTATATGTACTTAGCATTTGTCAACCCACATTTCCCATTCGCTTTCATGTATTGCTTAAATATATACTCAATATTTCCTCCTCAGGAAAGATGACGCAAACAACAAACCTCATAAAAAATGTATGCTTTTTCATATACCATTTTCCATGATGCCAAGTAGACATGAAATACTTATATATATATATATATATATATACAGTGAGGAAAATAAGTATTTGAACACCCTGCTATTTTGCAAGTTCTCCCACTTAGAAATCATGGAGGGGTCTGAAATTGTCATCGAGGTGCATGTCCACTGTGAGAGACATAATCTAAAAAAAAATCCAGAAATCACAATGTATGATTTTTAACTATTTATTTGTATGATACAGCTGCAAATAAGTATTTGAACACCTGTCTATCAGCTAGAATTCTGACTCTCAAAGACCTGTTAGTCTGCCTTTAAAATGTCCACCTAAATTAGATGCACCTTTTTGAGGTCGGTAGCTGCATAAAGACACCTGTCCACCCCATACAATCAGTAAGAATCCAACTACTAACATGGCTAAGACCAAAGAGCTGTCCAAAGACACTAGAGACAAAATTGTACACCTCCACAAGGCTGGAAAGGGCTACGGGAAATTGCCAAGCAGCTTGGTGAAAAAGGTCCACTGTTGGAGCAATCATTAGAAAATGGAAGAAGCTAAACATGACTGTCAATCTCCTCGGACTGGGGCTCCATGCAAGATCTCACCTCGTGGGGTCTCAATGATCCTAAGAAAGGTGAGAAATCAGCCCAGAACTACACGGGAGGAGCTGGTCAATGACCTGAAAAGAGCTGGGACCACCGCTTCCAAGGTTACTGTTGGTAATACACTAAGACGTCATGGTTTGAAATCATACATGGCACGGAAGGTTCCCCTGCTTAAACCAGCACATGTCCAGGCCCGACTTAAGTTTGCCAATGACCATTTGGATGATCCAGAGGAGTCATGGGAGAAAGTCATGTGGTCAGATGAGACCAAAATAGAACTTTTGGTCATAATTCCACTAAACGTGTTTGGAGGAAGAAGAATGATGAGTACCATCCCAAGAACACCATCCCTACTGTGAAGCATGGGGTGGTAGCATCATGCTTTGGGGTGTTTTTCTGCACATGGGACAGGGCGACTGCACTGTATTAAGGAGAGGATGACCGGGGCCATGTATTGCGAGATTTTGGGGAACAACCTCCTTCCCTCAGTTAGAGCATTGAAGATGGGTCGAGGCTGGGTCTTCCAACATGACAATGACCAAGCACACAGCCAGGATAACCAAGGAGTGGCTCTGTAAGAAGCATATCAAGGTTCTGGCGTGGCCTAGCCAGTCTCCAGACCTAAACCCAATAGAGAATCTTTGGAGGGAGCTCAAACTCCGTGTTTCTCAGCGACAGGCCAGAAACCTGACTGATCTAGAGAAGATCTGTGTGGAGGAGTAGGCCAAAATCCCTCCTGCAGTGTGTGCAAACCTGGTGAAAAACTACAGGAAACGCTTTGACCTCTGTAATTGCAAACAAAGGCTACTGTACCAAATATTAACATTGATTTTCTCAGGTGTTCAAATACTTATTTGCAGCTGTATCATACAAATAAATAGTTAAAAAATCATACATTGTGATTTCTGGATTTTTTTCTTTAGATTATGTCTCTCACAGTGGACATGCACCTACGATGACAATTTCAGACCCCTCCATGATTTCTAAGTGGGAGAACTTGCAAAATAGCAGGGTGTTCAAATACTTATTTTCCTCACTGTATATATATATATTATATGCTTTAATATTTAATGTACATTACAATGAACCATATATTTTGAATGTTTCATTTAAGTTCCGATTAAAAATGGAACATAAGGTTCATATACAGGTGTCCCCCAGTAACAAGCGTAATGTGTGTCTTTTATAATAAAGAAGCTTTTAGTCAAAATATATGTCCTGTCGGCATCGAACAAGGCAACATCAAGAAGGCATCGGTTTGCATTTCATGTCTTGGGTCATTTGCCAGCATATTCAAGAGATATGTAAATAAGTCTTTACGGCAGAAATTATCAGGAAACCTGAAAATTGACTTAACACCTTCAATGAACCGGTTTTATTCATTCCAAAATATAGATTCATTTTAAAATAAAAAATGTAAACCTTAAATTGACTGGTTTTATTCATGTCAAAAATATAATCTAATTTCATAATAAATGTAATAATTTTAAATCTTAAATAAACTGGTTTTATTCAGGGTAAAAAAAAAAAAAAATTAAACCTTACATTAACTGGCTTTAAAAATGCTCAAAAATGCAATTGAACTGAATAATGCATTAAATGATTATATTCTATTCACATCAAAAATATAATTTAATTTAATAAATGTAATTATTTTAAACCTTAAATTATTTGGTTTTATTCAGGGTAAAAACAACTGAATTTTAAACCTTACATTAACTGGTTTTAATAATGGTCAAAAATGCAATTGAATTTAATAATCCATTAAATAATTTGAAACTTTATAGATTAGCTGATTTTATTCATAGTCAGGAATTTTAAATAACTGGTTTAAGGTCAAAGAAAAGTGATTTAATTAAATATTAAACTATTTTTATTTTGTATTTCATTTATTACTAAAGACGAATCTATTAAATCTTATTATAATAGGTTATACCAACAAAAGTATTTTTAAGGGTTAGGGCAAGTAGAAATAGATCTTTAAGGAAACTTACCACTTTTACAGTGTGATACACCTAAAACGAGGCCTACAACACTGCTTTGCTTTTCTTGCTTTTTTTTTTTTTTTTTTAAACAAGCAGCTTTGTGAATAATTAATTCTGTTGGATCTGATTTACCAAGCACAAATAAAACTCTGGGGCAGACGGGGTTACCAGCCAATCTGGTAATGATATAATGAGAATTTCCTTATCAGGTATTTCTATTCTGGATGAGTTTTGAATAGCAGCTATTCTCTGGTCAAAGATAATTTGCTATTTCAAGCGATAATATTTTGCTCGCGGCTCGGGAACATTATTAGCATTCCCCGTTTCTATTAATGAATAAGGAATCGTGCCTGTATAATGGGGGAAACCTGTACATTGCTGTCCTGTGACTTCTCTTTGACTGTCACTCGATCGTAGTGCTCGTGTGTGCGCTGAGACGGGTGTTTCCATCCATTGCATATTTCATTTATACCTGGACATCCAAATATAAGAGTTTCATGGTGCTGTAACTAACAGCTAAATCAATTCAGGCCCTGGGCAGAGTTGAAAACTAATGTTATACCCTGGAAAATGCCCTTCAACAGAATGACACACTTACAGCTGATACATATTCAAACCCTGACATTCATATTTGAAACATTATTATCATCTTAGATACTCCATTTCGCTATCATCATGTCAACCTGCACACAAACTACTATATTTCCCAGGAAAACAATGAACGATGTCACAAATGGCACATTCATATGGACATATGAACAATATATTTTGAAACAGCAGTGAAACACTGACATACCACAGTGTTTGCTCTCAGGTTATATTAATACACATATTCCTTACAACGAATAAAAACATCATGATCATCCATTTAGGTTTGGCGATAAGCTTAAATGGACATCGATTTGGTTCGAAAACAACCATTAAATCATTTCCTGATATGTCAGAAAACAAATACTCTTTTTATAATGTGTCTCAATGTAGTCATTTGGTATCACTTCATGCCAGTCGTGTCATTTCAATTAAAAAGCTCCTAATTATCAACTCTACGTTATAACTACAGTGCAAATGTTCACAAAATGTAACAGTTACAGTACATTTGCACCGATGAGCGTTGTTGATCGTTCAAACAGTTAGCCTGAAAATGCATAGTGTATTTCAGGTGAAAAGAAAATCATTTTGATCCACATACTGTAAAACACTTAAAGAAATAGTTCACCCAAAAACGAAATTTGCTTGTTTCTTCATCGGAACAGATTTAGAGTAATGTAGCATTACATTGCTCATCAATGGATCATCTGCAGTGAATGGGTGCCGTCAGAATGAGAGTCCAAACAGCTGATAAATACATCACAATAATCCACAAAAAAATCCACACGACTCCAGTCCATCCATTATTGTCTTGTGAAATGAAATGCTGCATGTTTGTAAGAAACAAACCCATAATTAAGGCCTTTTAACTTGAAAACTGTCATTTCAGGTCAAAATATAAGTTCAAAATCCATGATAACATCCCCTGTTGTCCTGTCACATCAAAATCAACTGACATAATTGTTTTGATATGTTTTGGACTGTTTTCACTTATAAATGGTGCTTGATCTGTGCATGCTTCTCTCCTGATTCAGACGAGACGACTTAAGAGAAGATAATAATACAGATTATGGACCTCCCGATGGATTTGTTTATTACAAACACGCAGGTTTTCGCTTCACAAGATGTTAACTGATGGACTGGAGTCGTGTGGATTACTTGTGGAATATTGTGACGTTTTTATCAGCTGTTTGGATTCTCATTCTGACGGCACCCATTCACTGCAGAGGATTCATTGGTGAGCAAGTGATGAAATGCTAAATTAACTGATCAAATTTTCATTTTTGGGTGATCTATTCCTTTAATACTCTACAGGTATGTCACTAGTGATATAGTATCGCTTTTGGGTTCTTTCACGCCCCCTTTGGCCATATGGAGTACTACGACAATCATCTCAGGCATGTGTAACAGGTAAAAACCAACAATAGCTACTCAACAAACACAAGACTAACATTGCATGACATGAGCATGCCCTAAACAGCCCTTATTATCATGCAAAGGGATCAGTATACTGGATGTAAAAGATGTCAGAAACGGCCCCGCTGCATATCCAACTCTTCGCACGTGTAAGACGGGTCTTTCTTCAGAAAATTTGTTTTGGGGTCTAATATATAGATGAATGGATGCACAGCTGAGCTCTACTGGTACATCCAGGCTACTGTAAATCCATGCATCGTCATGCATCGAAGAGTAGGATCCTCGGTTGGAGATGTCCATGCGGTTAAACTCACCCAAAACATACTGAAGAGGGAGAGAGAGCGGTTGAAGGGGAAATTTTTAAAGTCCTTTACAGCATAAACTTCTTCATTCTCTCTTTTCTTGTACTTTTATCAGACCTTTTTGGGTAAGACACAGTATGTGTGCGTTTATATATCTGAGTGCATTACATTTGCTGTCAAATATGAATAATTCTCTTCAGTCACAACATTTGGACTTTTCAGCTGCTCCAGTTTGTGTGTGCATGTTTTTTTTTTTTTTTTACCATTTTTAGCACTGTTATATGTTGAATTGGATCTACGTTGTGACTGGTCCATTCGGTTACTTCATACCACTGCGAAGCACCTGATTGGCTGCGATAAGCATGACACTGATGATGAAAGCAATCGCGAAGGCACAGATCAGACTCTTCCGAACGCATGTTTGCTTCACCTGCTGGGTCGGACTTTCCGCTGAAGAAGCAGAGAGAAATATATGAGAAGATCTGGAGAAATATGGTCGTAAGACAAGTTTTGGAGGTGATTCATTGAAATGAAATGAACAATGTGGGACATTTCAAAGTGTTTGAAAGATATACATCACTGGATGCTTTGAAAAAAAGTTTTATAAATATGTAGGGCTGCAAGAAACCACATCTCCTTGCCAAAACCTAGTGAGATGCATTCAAATTAAAATTAAAGGAGGCATCACAAATATCCTTCACAGATAAGACTCCATGAAGGGGAATGTGAATGAAAATGTACTGAAAAGTAATGTTTGTCTTCTTTGTGTTCAACTGTGGGTTTGTCAAGTCTTTTGTGGGTTACACTTTATTTCGATAGTCCACTTTAGACATTCTACTAACTATAAGTAACTTTTTAACTACATGTCAACTAATTCTCATTAATTTGCTACTACATGTCTACTAACTCTCAGAGTAGACTGTTAGGGTAGGTTTAGGGTTAGTAGAATAAGATGACATATACTTGCAAAGTTTCTCATAGTCAGTATGTTGTATGTTGTGGACCCATCAATATAAAGTGTTAGAAGAAATTAAGCAGGCAGTCTACTAATACTCTAATGACATGTAGTTGCAAAGTTACTTACTGTTAGTAGAATGTCTAAAGTGGACTATCAAAATAAAGTGTTACCCTTTTGTGCATTTTACTTACAGTAAGAAGAAGTGCTATTTGTTTGATGTCACAAACTATCGTTCAAAAGTTTGGGTTTGTACGATTTTTTGAAATGTTTTTGAAAGAATTTTCTTATGCTAACTAATGCTACATTTATTTGATCAAAACAGATAAAACTGCAATATTGTGAAATTGTATTACAACTTAAAAGAACTGATTTCTATTTTACTATATTGTAAAATGTAATTTATTCCTGTGATGCAAAGCTGAATTTTCAGCATCATTACTGAAGTCTTCAGTGTTACATGATCCTTCAGAAATCATTATCAATATGCCGATTTGCTGCTCAAGAAAATTTCTTGTTATTATCAATCTTGAAAATATCTGTTCTGCTTAACATTTTGAGAAAACTACTTTTTTCAAGATCTTCGATAAATAGAAATTTTTAAAAAACAGAGTTTATTTGAAATAGAAATCTTTAATAACATTGCCTTTACTGTCACTTTTGGTTAACTTATTGTATCCTTTCTGAATAAAAATATTAATTTATTTAAGCAAAAATCATACTAACGCCAAGCATTTGAACAGTAGTGTATGTAGATCAAGATATTGAGATTTTGGGGGTCTTCATCCACCAAAATCCTAATTTAGAACTTCTATACACCTTACAAAATTGAACCTGATGATGAAATGCTTATTTTTACAGGGCTGTAATAATAATTCAACTCGTATTCCATCCAGAGTTTTACATTAAGAAAGGAAAAAACATTCTTACTGTCAATGTCAACCTGGCAGTCCTCAGGATTTTCGATGTGATTCTCCTCTGTCATGATGATATTCTCGATGTCCTTCATAGTCAGGTGGTCACAGAAGGTGTCATATAAGAGTCTCTTCAGCTCTTCCACAGTCAGCTTCTGCATATCACACTAAAAACACAGACCAAACGGTATTATTTCATTATGAAATTCTCTATGAGATTCTTCAATTAGTCAATTAGTCGAAATACATTACATTAATGCAAAGCATTAAAGGTATACAGTACATTTTTATCAGTTCATGCATTCTTGCAACTTGATCAAAAAAAAAAGTCAAAATGAAACAACACATGCAACCCATTTCATTTCTATAATATGTCACATTTGAGAATATAACATGATTTTGTCCTTTAGGAATTAATTGGATTATTAAAAGTGGACTGAAAGACAGATGGGAAGTTATCTTTTCAGAAAGTTGTTTTGTTTTGCACACATTTTGATTACAAAGACAAGTTTCTTTTTTTTTTTTAAATAACATGCACTGATGAATTTCTGACCAGGAATGTTTTGTAAAAAAGGAGATGGGGTTGATTTAGATTTCAGTGCACATTCATTCATAGCTCTGAACCCATAATTACACAGAGAGACGTTTAAGAGAGGGAGACCCCCATAGCTATTTGGGGTCAAACGCACTGCAAAAAAATGCACCAGCAGTGAGCTGCGATTAGAGAAACAAACCCTTTGGGGTAATCACCATATGGCCCGTGCAAATGATATTCTGCTCGTCTCACTCGAAGACATGCAGCACATGAGACTTATAAAATGTATTAATAAATATTGCTTAAAGTCATCATGTCACATAGAATATATCTGAATTTAAATGTATTCAGATATGTAAATTTGGAGGATAGGAGGCCCTTCATAAGAATCAGTTCCCATAAGGTGATTCATGACTGTTTGTTGGATTTCACAGAGAGCATTGAAAGTGTATCTAATCTTGTTTCTGTGTGACAGGGACAGTGCTGTTGTGCCTGTTGTCACTTGGAATAAGAGAGAAGTGTCTAATAATCACCTTCCAGAACACAGAGTCAAAATTGGTTCCGTTGAACTTGTCAGGCATCCCAGCAGCCGAGAGTTTGGGCCCCAGGAGAGTAACAAATTCCTCAAAATCCACCTGACCATCACCTAAAAAACAGACCATGAAGTATTAGATGCATTCTAGCACCACATCAAGTTCCAGCGTGTTGGCTCTGGAATATGAAACGGGTACAGAAATGGTCAGAAATCTTATTTTTATTTTTATTTTTTTTCTGTCAGGATCGTGTGCTGTTAACAACTGAGTAGAGAATGCCTGCATTTGAATTGAATTTGGTGGAGGTGTCAAGGTGATGTTGAATTGTAATTTAAATTGAATAAAGAATCAAAATGGGATGAAAAAAATCATATTGCTGTAAAGTCTTTTAATAGTACATTTAATTTTTAACTATGAATGACCCATAAAACTGTAATCAAAAACTATCAAATAGAGTTTGTGAAAAGCTAATAATTAATTACATCCTAAAAAAATCTAAAATACAACACCTACTAATGTTAAATGTTTTATTTGTTTATCTGATTTTCATATGACTTAACCAACATCAGAGAATATTACTGAAATACTAACTTAACATTTCTGGTTGTAAAAAATAGAGTATGTCTAGAAATATTAGATAATATCAATTATCAATAACACCAACATAAATTCTTTTTTTTTTTTTTTTTTTTAAATATACAGTATTAATCATATTTCATTTATTTTTTAACAAACTGACTTTCATTTTGTGATTCTGTCAATATTAAAATGCTACTGCTGTTGATAGTAACGAGTTTGAAGATGTATGTCTGAAAAAAATAATTTAACATATCTGGGAGTAAATAGTTGTAATCAAGCGAAATAAATGTTTAATAATGATTTAATAACAATCATATAATTTATAACTAATAATTATAATATTAATTGATGACAATGATTATTATTTGGTTAGACTCATAAAACTGTTCTGTTTTATTCTGATTTTCTGAATTTCAATTCACAAATATTCAACAGTCACTGCTTAATTCTTGAATTTTGTTTGCTGGTCATGGAATTTTGCTAATTAGTCCATTGTTGGATCAGTTTGATTAATTGTTCTCTCTCTCTCTCTCTTTGCTAGCTTCAGTATTTTTAGTGTCAGATTGAGTGTAACTTCATGGAGTGGGTTTAGTCGAGCTGAAAGACCCTCTCTGAGACACTCTTTAAAGCACCTCTGCTACAGCCATCAAAGCTTTCGACTTCAATTAATTTCAATACAATTACTGTCAAACTTCAAAACGCCTACTGTGAACAGTGTTCTCATTATTAGCCCATGCATAATCCTTATGTCTCCATGCATTGTGAGGAATATGATAGTTTGGAGCAATAAAAGGTTACAGTTATTTAGCTTTTTTTATTTGTTGAATATCTGTCAATGGAATTGGCATCCCTACAGCGCCGAGAAATGCATATGATGGGTGCCTGGTGGGCTTCCTTAAAGGGATACTTCACACCAAAACTGAAAATTGAAAACATTTGTTCACCCTTATGTTGTTGCAAACTTTTTATGACTTTCTATCTATGCAGAACACAAAAGACAATATTTTGAAATAAATCAATTGAGATGTCTCTTCTTTTCTACGCCACAGAAAAATGAAAATCAAGCAAGTCTGAACAACACAAACAATTTAGCACATATTCACTAAATACTTACATTTTTGGATGAACTACCTCTTTAATTAGTCTGGTGCATTGTAAAAAAATAAATAAATAATAATAATAATATATATATATATATATATATATATAAAATTATTTTAATGGTAAAGACTGTAAACATGCTATGCAAAAAACCTGTAACTGCTTACCACTGAGTTTTCCTGTTTTACACATAAAAAAAAAAAGTGAAATACTGTTAAAATGACAGTTTTTGGAAGTTAAAAAAAGTGTGTGTGTGTGTGTGAACGTCATCTTACAATTTACAGTGAAAATCGTAAATTGCCATTGTCAGAATTCCTTGTTCGACACTACACCTTTCATGTTTTTATTTTTTTATATCACTTATACATTAGGGTTACATGTCGCATTTTATGTTGTTAAATTGTTACCATGATGATGTTTTGAATTTGCATTTATACGACACTGTTCACCTACTATATGAGTCAAAATCTGCTAAGGTGTGATAATGGAACAACAGATTTAAAAGAAAAAAAAAATCACTGTTATTTGCAAAATGATCTACTTTTTCATGGGTTTAAATAAAAATATTTATGTTATAAGAGACAACAAAAACAACTTCATGCATCAAAACCACATAAATTTGTTCTTCACTTTGATGACAAATTGACAAGTGATTTTTATAAAATGTAGATCACTACCATCTCAGTTTAAAATATTAATGAAATTATGAAAGTTTGAAGATATACATTTTTACATGATTTGTAAATGATTTACATGATTTAATTACCCCTTTGCAGGTTTTGATATATACCGTATATTAGTATTTACTTCAGCTTAAAAAACTATGTGTGGTGTGTATTTGTGATGGTTGTCTATGTATTATAAATTTAGATTGTAGTACTTCATTAGGCTGGTATATTAACATTATATCACTTAATGAAATATACATTTTTTACTCTTATTTTAAGTTCATTCCATAAAACATTACGGTGACCACAGCTGCTGGGTTTTTTAACTGTAAATTTCACATATTTTTTTCAGCACATCAGCTGATATCCCATGCTGAGAGCAACTATCTATTCTTGTTTTTGTTTTTTTTCAGCATGTCACTGCATTCACAGTCTTGTGTATGTGTCTCCTCACCATCCATGTCGAGTCTTTGAATGATGACCTCCAGCTCGACCTCATTGGGCATGTACCCTAGAGAACGCATGGCCATGCCGAGCTCTTGCTTTGAGATGAAGCCATTCCCATCTCGATCAAACACCTTAAACGCCTCCCGGATTTCTGAGAAAGAGAGCAACACACCGATCTGGTAGACACCACTTTAAACATCCAATATTAAAACTATTACTCTGCAACGTTGTTATAAGAGACAGATATTAAAATCATCACACCTAAGTGACTCAAAGAAGAGGGATGATTGCAGTATATTGATTTTTCACACAATTCACTTTCAACTTCAGCAAAGCACAGTCCTTCTTGACTTGATTGATTTAAAACAAAGGAACAAGATGATTTCCGTTGCATCCGAACAGGCTTGTTAAAAGAAGTCAAAATGCCGCAATACATACGGTTGGTTGAGCCTACTTGTTTCACCATATATGCATTATACATCATCATTAAGTCATTTGCAATTTTCCACTTGTCATGCCATGATGCCATATTCATAATTATGAAATATGAGCCACTCTGTCAGCAAGATATTACTATAAATCCAGATAATATATTCAATACGGAGTGTGAACAGAAGTATTCGCTACTGTGCTTTGCTCACTGTGCTGTAGGTTTGATAAATGGCTATTTGGACATGGGGTCCAAACAAAAACAGCACATTAAATCTATCGCTCCCCTGAGTTAAGGAAATTAGGAAGGAAATATGAGAAAAATACAAGAAATGATGGTACTGCGGTCCAAATAAGCCAACAGCAACAGATGGTGAAAGCAACTTTACTCTGCATTACGGTGGAAGTAAGCAGATTTCAAACGGAAGCGAAGTGTGGGCTCTAATTTGCTCATTTCAAAGCAAAACAATTTAGCTGCAAGCAACACATTTGGAGGCCGGAAAAAAAGAAATGTTTAAAAGAAAAATAAGATGGATCTAGGATGCCCTATCAACCAGACGAGGGAAAACTCAAATAGAATATTCAGAGTCATTAGCATTTGATTTTAGTGATTATTAGCAAGCTCATTATTCAAGAAGCTCAACAAGTAGATCATAAGTGTTCAAAACACATTAACAACTAGAGACAGGAATTAAAAGTTTAACCATTCAGGTTCCAATAATGGTTATTTTAGTACTTTTTAAGAAAAACAATGCAATTTAATTGTGAGATCATTTCGATAATAAATACATTTAAAATAAATTATGTATTTAAACAGATATTTAATAATTTATTAAATGACAGAATAATACTACTAACAAAACTGTGTTTCTTTAACTACATGTCATATGAACAACCAGTAAGGGTTAAAGATGAAAAGGGATTTTTAAGCTTCAACACAATAAAATTATATTACAGTTTACATTTTTTTCATGCATTAGAATGTGTCCTATTTCATTTAATATTTTTTATGATAAAAAAAAAATAATGACTATCATAGATTTTTACTATGATTTATGGAAAACAACCCACTAAAATGTCATTCAGTGTAACAATAGTTCATATACCAAAAAATCTTGTCAGGTATATTTATAATTAGAATCAGTAGATGACATTAAAAGACTCTCCAATCTTTGCCACTATCCTTCAAACCACTATATTTTACCCATTTTTTCAGCAATACATTTATTTAAAATATAATAAAATAAAAATATATAATTTAGTAAGTACGGGACAGAATGAGTATATTTCATGTTTTCATAAATATACAGTCATGGCCAAAAGTATTGGCACCCTTGGTAAATATGATCAAAAAAGGCTTTAAAAATAAACCTGCATTATTAATCCTTTTGATCTGTTATTTAAAAAAAAAATTAAAAATAAAATAAATAAAACACAAAAATCTAACCTTTCATTGAACTAAAACAATTGAAAATGGGGGGAAATCTCATTATGAAATTAATGTTTTTCTCAAATACACGTTGGACACAATTACTGGTACCCCTAGAAATTCTTACAAGTAAAATGTCTCTGAAGTATATTCCCATTCATATTTACAATTCTGAGCACACCGTCGTGATTATGAACATGAAATTATCCAGCCATGGCTTCCTGTTTCACAGAAACATAAATAGGAGGGAAAACAAAGGCCAAATTCCCTTATTCATCCATCACAATGAGTTAAATCAAAGAATATAGTTCTGATGTGCAGCAAAAGATAACTGAGCTTCACAAATTAGTGAAGTGGCTTTAAGAAAAGAGCTAGAGCAGTGAAAATTCCCATTTCCACCATCAGGGCAATAATTAAGAAGTTCCAATCAACATAAAATGTTACGAAACTGCCTGGAAGAGGACGTGTGTCTATATTGTCCTAATGCATGGTAAGTAGGAGAGTTTGAGTGGCTAAAGACTCTCCGAGGACCACTGTGTTGTCATGTGACATTGGTGTAAAAGGTGCTGGCTCCTTTAAGAGTTACAACTAGCTGATGATGTCATCAATATAGGACCAGCTTAAGTCTATTGCATGGAAGAGAGCAGCTTGTTATTGTGGTTCCTTTCATCTTAAGTCATCTGCTACATTTTTTGTCTTTCGGAAGTATCGTTGGTATGTACGTTTATGTTAAAGTAAAACAACGTCTTCCTCGCAGACAGATCTACAGCAACAAAGGTCAGAGTGTTTCTTTTAATGTGAGTCAAAAAAGGGAAAACCAAGCAATTCAAAGATCGGCTTGCTCTACATTATGGAAGATTCAAAGCTACCAGCTCAAAGCAGTCTAGTGACTTGGTCTAATCAGTCAACATCCTCCAAATACTCAAAGGGCTCGACTGCTAATCCTGCTGTTGCTATTGCCCTTGCTGAAGATGAAGAAGCCAAAGCTAAAGTTAAATATGCAGAAAAGGAAATGCAGATAAAGATGCAAAAGTCACATTTGGATGCAGAGAGAGCATGTTTAGAAGCACAATTATCAGTGCTGGATGTTGAAAGGGAAGCTGCTATGGCAGTGGCCAAAGCTGAAGCACTGTCGACAGCACTAAGCAGTGACAAAGTATCAAGCCGCAAATCCAGCAGTCAACACACTTCAGGTTCTCATGCCACTACTCAAAGAACTAAAGAGTATGTACAAGAACAAGCTAGACTGCAAGCTAACAAACAGCTCGATACCCCTGTTTTTTCAGAAGATTGGTGGCCACCACCCCCACCAACTGAGTCGGTTCAAGAGAATAAGCCACAACTGCCGCCATATGAGTTACAGGCACCCGATTCAGGTGAAGACTTTAGACGTTGGGAAGTCTCAGAGAATGCCATCGACAACGAAGCATATATCCAGGATAAGCAATCAGAGGAAGCTAGCAGAAATGCTCCCTACCCTGATAAGTATCACCCTAGGCTGCCACAGAGTGTAAAGTCATCTCCCTCTGTCAAGAACAGACAAGATCCTTACTTTGCTCATGTGAGACCACCTGATGATCTCAGCCACTTGCCAGTGTATGCTCACTTGAATTCTAACATGAAGTCACAAGATATGGCTATAAATGCACACAGTTATCCCCAGATCAATTAATGTGCTCCAACTCCACCTCATGTATGATTTCACACAAGCACTCCTCATACAAACATTGATGCAAATCGGGACATGTCTGACCTTGTTAGATTCATGGCGAGAAGAGAAATTGTTTCCACGGGCCTCTTACAATTCGATGACCACCCTGAAAATTACAGATCTTGGAAAGCGTCATTTTTTACTGTCACTAAGGATCTCAATCTCACAGCTAAAGAGGAGATGGATCTCTTGGTCAAGTGGTTAGGAGCAGATTCTAGGGAGCAAGTGAAACGCATCAGAGCTGTGCATGTGGCAAACCCTGACAGAGGTCTCTTGATGATTTGGGAACGGTTAGACTATTGTTTTGGTGCACCTGAGGTTGTTGAAAGCTCACTACTCAGGAGACTGGTGACTTTCCCAATGATTTCAAATAAAGAATGGAAGTAACTCAGGGAGTTATGAGACCTTCTTATGGAGCTTCTAGTAGCAAAATCTGAGGGAGTTATTCTAGGTCTCGCGTGCTTGGACACAGCTCGTGGCATAGCCAGCATAGTTCAAAAGCTACCTTTCAATCTGCAAGATAAGTGCAAAGTTAATTTCCCTCCATTTTCTGTACTTGTCAACTTTGTTGTAGAACAAGCCAGAATGCGAAATGATCCTAGCTTTGCCCTTCCCCTTCAAGCTGATCATTTAAGGCCAGAACATACCAGGAACACTAACAGAGCATCCATCTCAGTTCACAAAACGGACGTTTCCCCTCAAAGGTCGTCGACTGGTGAAACTCAAGGACCTATGATAGACTTAACAAAGTTCTGTCCTATACACAAGAAACCACATCCTTTCAGCAAATGTTGTGGGTTCAGAGAGAAATCCATTGAAGATCGAAAAGGCCTTTTTAAAGCAGAATGGAATTTGCTTTAAATGCGTATCCTCAACAACACATGTCGCAAGGAACTGCAAAAAACTTGTCAAATGTTCTGAATGTGGTAGTGAAGCACACCATTCTCTACTGCATCCAAATCCTGTGGATAGGCCTGCTAAAACTCAAACAGTCACTAAAGAGTATGGCGGGGAGAAGAAAGACTCTTCTGAAGATGATGTGTCTACCAAATGTACAGAAGTCTGCGGTAGCAATTTGAGTGGCAAAACATGCTACAAAATCTGCCTTGTCTCAGTGTTTCCAAGTGGCCAAAGGGAGAAGGCAATCAGGGTTTACGCCATCATCGATGACCAAAGCAATCAATCATTGGTGAGATCAAAATTCTTTGATGTTTTCAATGTGGATTGTGACAGTTCTTCCTATTACCTCAAAACTTGTGCTGGGGTCTCCCAAAAGTCAGGGAGGAGAGCACATGGGTTTCAAGTAGCATCAGTTGATGGTCGAGTCATTCATTCTCTACCTACCTTAATAGAGTGTGACGACATCCCAAATGATCGCTCTGAGATACCCACCCCTCAAGTTGCCCTTCAAAATCCACATCTGAAGGATATTGCAGGACAGATTCCAGAAATTGACCCGGACGCTCCAATCATGAAGAGATATCATAAAGGTGCATAAAGTGATGAAGCACATAAATGGACCTCGCGAAGCCCCTTACGCTCTGAAGTTAGATCTTGGTTTGGTAATAGTGGGCAACATATGCCTAGGCAAGGTGCACAAACCTGATAGAGTCAATGTTCTCTTCACCAACACCTTGGATAGTGGTCGCCAATCACTTTTCAAGCCATGTCCCACTTATCACATCAAAGAAAATGTTTGTGATAAACCTTCAGGTCTTCTAGCTACGGCTGTTGTGATGAAGCATGTATGGAAAGATGAACATCATGTAGAATGGGATGTCTTCAAGAGAACAAAGGATGACGAGAAGCTAGCTCTGTCTGTCGAAGATCTGACTTTCCTTTGTATAATGAAGGAAGGGCTTCTACAAAGATGAAAGAAATAGCTGGGTGGCCCCCCTTCCATTTAAACCTCAGAGGCGACGCCTACCAAACAAGAAGCAGGCTCTAGATCAGAGATTGCTCCACCACTTAAGCAGCATGATGAGTATTGGTACTTGCCGCTTTTTGGAGTTTATCACCCAAAGAAGCCAGATCAGATCCGGGTGGTGTTTGATTCGAGCTGTCAGTAAAATGGGGTTTCCCTAAATGATGTATTTTTGAAGGGCCCAGATCTCAAAACGGACTCTTGCGCTTTAGAAAGGAAGTGGTAGCATTCACTACAGATGTCTAACAAATGTTTCATTGTTTCCTTGTCAAGCCAGAGGACAAGAACTTTCTCAGGTTCTTCTGGTATGACGATAATGACCCAGAGAAGACCGTCATCGAGAACAGGATGAAGGTCCATATCTTTGGGACCAGTCCTTCTCCTGCTGTTGCAATTTATGGCCTCAGACAAGCAGCAAAGGAGGCTGAGTCAGAATTCGGAGCAGATGTTGGAAGGTTTGTAGAAAGGGATTTCTACGTGGAGGATAGGTTAAGATCACTACCGTCTGCAGCAGCTGCAATTGATCTCCTCAAGAGGACCCAAGCAGCCTTGGCACGTTCTAAGCTGAAGCTCCACAAAATTGCTTCAAACAGCAAGGAGGTTATGGATGCGTTTGCTTTGGAGGAACAAGCTAGTGGTCTAAGAAACATGGACCTAGGCAAGGTTGCAGTGTCAGTACAGCGTACCCTTGGAGTTAATTGGAGTCTCCTTACCGACACGTTCACGTTCCAGTTGTCATGTGATACAAAGCCATTCACACATCGTGGAGTCCTCTCAACTGTGAACGGTTTATACGACCCCTTTGGGTTCGCAGCTCCAGTTGTCATTCGTGAATAAGCTCTGATAAGAGAACTCACAAATGAGACATGTGACTGGGATGCGCTTTTGCCTCCAGAGAAGATGGGACCTTGGCTGCAATGGAAGGACTCTCTTCAAGAGCTTCAACATCTCCAGATTCCAAGACATTATACAAAAGGTTTCTCTTTTGAAGCTTCACAGAGAGAGCTTTGCATCTTTTCAGATGCTTCTGTCTAGGCTATAGCTGCAGTAGCTTATCTTAGAAGTTCAAGTCCAGATGGGAACTGCAAGATAAGTTTCATCTTGGGAAAAGCGAAGCTAGCTCCCCAGCTAGAGCTGACCATCCCATGTCTTGAGCTCTGCAGCGCAGTGTTGGCTGTGCAGATGGCTGACCTTATAATGTCCGAAATGGATACAGAGTTTGACAATGTGAACTTTTTTTCAGACAGCAGAGTGGTCCATGGTTATATTCATAACGAAAAGCGCAGGTTCCATGTTTTCGTAAATAAGCGAGTTCTAAGAATCAGAAAAAGTACACACCTGGCATTGTGTGGCGAGTGATCAGAATCCTGCAGACCACGCGACAAGATCTGTACCTGCAGCCTATCTGAAAGACACAACATGGCTTACCGGTCCGCCATTTTTGTCATGCCCAAACCAGACATACTTCTCCTCAGGCCCGTTTGACCTTGTTGATCCTATGACAGATGTTGAAGTCCGTCCTGAAGTGTCAGCATTTTTCACCTTAACGAAGCACAGTCAGCTAGGCTCAGAACACTTCAAGCGTTTATCCAATGGGAAGGAACTCCTTCGTGCTATCGCGTGTCTAATACACATTGTACAGACCTATAAAGGAGAGAAAAGATGGAAAAGATTGCAAAGGATGGCATTGTTGTTCGACACCATACAGTGTAGACGAATTGAGCCAAGCCAAAAATACCATCATTCGTGCCGTGCAACAGGAAGTTTTGCTGAGGAATTCAGATGTATCAAAGATAACAAGAATAATCCGAAGAGCAGTCCTCTCTTCACACTGAATCCACTCATAGATGAGAATGGACTTATAAGAATCGGCGATCGTATGTCTCGAGTGATCACTGGATTTGATGAAAGTAATCCCATCATCATTCTACGACGACACCACATTGCAATCTTGAATGCAAGGCGCATAGGGGTGGCAGAACAACCACAGCTGGAGAATTGCAGAGAAAATAGTCTCAGGGTCAGAAAACCTTAAAAAAAAAAAAAAAAGTCAAACAGCCCCTACATCACCACGTTGTTCAGGAGGGTTTCAAGAAAAATTATCCTAGCTCATCCAAAAACAAACTCCAGCATATTCAGTTATCAGACACGACTGGAACTTCAAATAGCACTGGCTTCTATGGTCAGATGAAACTAAAAAATTAGCTTTTTAGCAGCAAACACTCAAGATGGGTTTGGTGAACACCGAGATAAAAAGGTACCCCATGTGTACAATGAAATATGCTGCTGTATTTTTGATGTTGTGGGCCTATATTTCTGCTGGAGGTCCTGGACATCTTGTTCAGACACATGGCATCACTGATTCTATCGAATACCAACAGATAAAAAATCAAAAAATGACTGACTCCGTTAGAAATCTTATAATGGGCCATGTCTGGATCTTCCAACCGTGCAATAATCCAAACACAAACCTCAAAATCAACACAAAAATGGGTCACTGGGCACAAAACCAAGCTTCTGCTATGGCCA
Source organism: Onychostoma macrolepis (assembly GCF_012432095.1). Classification (NCBI taxonomy): domain Eukaryota; kingdom Metazoa; phylum Chordata; class Actinopteri; order Cypriniformes; family Cyprinidae; genus Onychostoma; species Onychostoma macrolepis. Next base: position 38,851,164 of record NC_081159.1, on the reverse strand, counting down.
TTCCAGTCCTCTGACCTGAACCCCACAGAAAATGAGTGGAGTGAACTGAAGAGAAGAAGCACCAACATGGAGCTGGGAATCTAAAGGGTTTGGAGTGATTCTGGATGAAGGAATGGTCTCTGAACTCTTGTCAGGTGTTTTCTAACCTCATCAGGCATTATAGGAGAAAATTTAGAGCTGTTAAACTTGCAAATGGAGGTTTCAGAAAGTATTGAATAAAAGGGTACCATTAATTGTGGCCAATGTGTATTAGAGAAAAACATTTATTTCATAATGATATTTCCCTTGAAGAAAAATTAATGATCCGCACTCACGAGAACAAACTTCTTTTTCGTTTTATTTTACAATCATTACCATTAGGGAATAGACACAAACGTTTCGGCTACCAAGCCGTCCTCAGTGTGTGATAATGATATTTCCCCCCATTTAAAATTCTTATTCTCCAATGAAAGGTTAGATTTTTGTGAATTTTTTAAATAAAAGATTAAAATAATTAATGAAGATGAATTTTCACAGGCACCTTTGATCATATTTAGCAAGGGTGCCAATACTTTTGGCCATGACTTTATCTGTTAAGTTGAATGACGATGGAACATTATTTTCACCCATATTTTTACATTTTATTTGCACAAAAGTTATTTGAAACATTAAAGTAGACACTTTAAAACCAAAATGAGACGTTCCATCTTTGACCCAACTGCACTGCATTTGATTAAATAAAAAGAACCAGTTGATAAGAGTTGTTCATTCACACCACTAATTATTTGTTGTTTTTTCTTCGATTTGCTTAAAATAACAGATTTATGATGTTAGAAGCGAGGCTTCTTGAAACTAACTGACAGTTACTGTACTTTGTTAAAGCTACTGAGGATATCTACTGGTTAAATCTGCATAAAAGCAATGAGGCACAGCAAAATCTGACATGCCGTATTCAATAAAGAAACAACTCCAAGTGTTTTCTTGTGTCATCTATTAAGTGTAAACTATGATATCATTAAAATACAAAATAAATTATCTATATCATATACAATATAATAGAATCTCCCCAGCATGAAAACACTGATATTTCTGAATGTCATTCAGCTCCATGCAGTATTTAAAGTAAAAAGTTATTTTACAAAAAAAACAAATGCATTAATGCACTGAAAACATATACACTTGGCAGTAAATTTTAGACAGTTCATAATTTTAATAGACTGACAGCCATACCAGTGAATAACTGAACTGTGACAAAGTAAAAAAAAAAAATAATAATAATAAAATACTAAATAATTAATTTCAATGGTAATGGTAAAAAGTTAATAACTATTGTGCAGTTTAAGTAAGGAATAATTGACGACGGCCGTTGAATTATTAGAAAAATAATGCGCACCCGAGGTGTTCGCGTCATGGCCGTTAAACCTCGGGTGTGCATTATTTTTCTATTATGCCATCTTTAATATGTGAATGCTAGCAAATGACAATGGCATAAACGGAATAATCAACGTTTATGCCATGAGATGCTTCGCGGAGGCAACCGCGGAGGTTCTTCGCCTCCACGTAGTGCATTCAAATCGTTTAATGCACAGCTAACCTTTGATTATCCCTTACTTATGCCATGGTCTGTCTGAATACTCGATTCTGATTGGCTGGCAGGTGTTGATTAAATACGTTTAACTGCACAGGTAGTTCCAGGTCAGTTTAATCACGTTTTATATTAATGCGCTTCCTATAAACATTGGTAACCATAGTAGTCAAGTCAAGTCAAGTCACCTTTATTTATATAGCACTTTTAACAATACAGATTGTGTCAAAGCACTTAACAGTATCAAATCGACGATAATCACTAGAAATTAAGTGACATACAGTTCCAGTTAGTAGTAATCCAGTAGTAATACAGACGAAAATAACCGTAATTTTTATCGTTCCGCTCAAATATTGCAGCGCAAATGACCATGGCATAAACGGGATAATCGACGGCTAGCTGTGCATTAAATGATTTGAATGCACTTCGCGGAGGCAACCGTTCGTTCTTCGCCTCCACATCATGCATTCAAATCGTTTAATGTACAGCTAGCCGTTGATTATCCCTTACATAATTCAATGGACCGAAGTCAATTATTCCGCTTATACTACAGTTGCCACACCTCAAGACATCGATCAGATGATATTAAACCTAGTAAAGGAGGCTTCAGCTGTTGATGCAGTTAATACAGGTAATAAGTACAGGTGCATCTCAATAAATTAGAATGTCATGGAAAAGTTCGTTTATTTCAGTAATTCAACTCAAATTGTGAAACTCGTGTATTAAATAAATTCAATGCACACAGACTGAAGTAGTTTAAGTCTTTGGTTCTTTTAATTGTGATGATTTTGGCTCACATTTAACAAAAACCCACCAATTCACTATCTCAACAAATTAGAATATGGTGACATGCCAATCAGCTAATCAACTCATAACACCTGCAAAGGTTTCTTGAGCCTTCAAAATGGTTTCTCAGTTTGGTTCACTAGGCTACACAATCATGGGGAACACTGCTGATCTGACAGTTGTCCAGAAGACAATCATTGACACCCTTCACAAGGAGTGTAAGCCACAAACATTCATTGCCAAAGAAGCTGGCTGTTCACAGAGTGCTGTATCCAAGCATGTTAACAGAAAGTTGAGTGGAAGGAAAAAGTGTGGAAGAAAAAGATGCACAACCAACCGAGAGAAAAATCGATTCAAGAATTTGGGTGAACTTCACAAGGAATGGACTGAGGCTGGGGTCAAGGCATCAAGAGCCACCACACACAGACGTGTCAAGGAATCTGGCTACAGTTGTCATATTCCTCTTGTTAAGCCACTCCTGAACCGCAGACAACGTCAGAGGCGTCTTACCTGGGCTAAGGAGAAGAAGAACTGGACTGTTGCCCAGTGGTCCAAAGTCCTCTTTTCAGATGAGAGCAAGTGTTGTATTTCATTTGGAAACCAAGGTCCTAGAGTCTGGAGGAACGGTGGAGAAGCTCATAGCCCAAGTTGCTTGAAGTCCAGTGTTAAGTTTCCACAGCCTGTGATGATTTGGGGTGCAATGTCATCTGCTGGTGTTGGTCCATTGTGTTTTTTGAAAACCAAAGTCACTGCACCCGTTTACCAAGAAATTTTGGAGCATTTCATGCTTCCTTCTGCTGACCAGCTTTTTGAAGATGCTGATTTCATTTTCCAGCAGGATTTGGCACCTGCCCACACTTCACTAAAACAATTCACTAAAAAGTTTTTTTTTTATTGGTCTTATGAAGTATTCTAATTTGTTGAGATAGTGAATTGGTGGGTTTTTGTTAAATGTGAGCCAAAATCATCACAATTAAAAGAACCAAAGACTTAAACTACTTCAGTCTGTGTGCATTGAATTTATTTAATACACGAGTTTCACAATTTGAGTTGAATTACTGAAATAAATGAACTTTTCCACGACATTCTAATTTATTGAGACGCACCTGTAAGTTATGAGACAGAGAGAGAGAGAGATTACCTCTGTGCGTCTCTCAATAGTGTTCATGAACAGCACCGTTGTTGTTACCTCGCTTGTGAGAAGTCATGTAGTTTTTAAGTTGTTTAAACTACTGATAAATTCGTCAGAGTAGTGCTAACAACATTAGCGTGATGTATGTTAGTGTGAGCAAACTGTAACTGTTATGTGCGGTCTGTGAGGGACAGCGGGAGAGATAGAGTATGTGCTTTCCATTTTGTGGCAAGACATGGACATGATCTCTCGTTTTTATCCTTTTGTTTACTATATTTATTTGTTTGGCCAGTGTCATTGTGGGTTTTGGTTATTTTGCTGTTGTAAGACCTTTTAAATAACAGAAATCATTTGGCGAAGTGATATGGTCATGTAATGCGGTCAAGAGCTGCCTGGAACTACATTATAATTGCACACCTTAGAACGTCCGTCAGCCAATCAGATTCAAGCATTCAACGTAGTATAAAACACTGTAAAATACAATTGATAGAAATTACAAGTTTGAATAATGTGGCTCAACTTAGCACACCACAAAAATTATAATTATCATTAAGAACACAAAAAAAAAAAATCTTGAAGTCTTCAATCTGATAAATAATAATGTCTAATAGTTACTTACGGAGTACAGAAATAGACAACAGGCCTCTTGTCTCAATATATTCTGACTGACAGGCAGGTAATTACTGCTATGCAAAGGTGATAATTTGAGACTTTTTAAGGGACCTCCATCATAGAATGACTCAACCCACATGTGATTGCAAATATACATGACAAACATTAAATTGACATTCACATGGCCTACCAAATTTTGTATTAGCATTCGTTTCGACCGACTGATTCACTTTTAACCTTTACCCTTCAATTTAATTTGAGAAATGAGATGAGTATCCTTGGAATGTCATTGTGTAAACAATACATTACGCTCTGTAGGAGTTCTTTGGAATAGAGAATCAGAACCTCTGTCACAAACTCAGTTTATAAAAACACCATAATGATGTGTGAAATGTGGGGAAATTTGAGAAACTACCGAGGCTCTATAGTGGACTCAACCATGTTCATTGTGCAACAAAGCTTTTGGGAAACCCACCTCTGCCTGTTGCTAGGCAACTGCACAACTGTTCCAACCCACTATTGTAAGGGTTGTGATTAGACCACGGCCCTTCCAGCATGATATCGCACACTTGTCACAGTATATCAAAAAGTTGTACCCGCTCATAAAAATAGCACTTTCTATAAAAATAATAATGATATCTATGAAAGTCAAGCATGCACATGAAAATGATCCAGCGTGGCATGTGTTTTCAACAATGCAATTTAAAAAAATACAGCTTTTCAGAATATCTGAAGGAATAGTTCACCCAAAAATTTTAAATTGCTTAAAATGTATTCACCCTCAGGCCATGCAGTATGGAGATGAGTTAGATTTTTCATCAGAAATGATTTGAAGAAACTTAGCATTACATCACTTACTCAACAATGGATCCTCTGCAGTGAGTGGGTGCCGTCAGAATGAGAGTCCAAACAGCTGATAAAAACATCACAATAATCCACAAGTTATCCACACCACTCCAGTCCATCAGTTAACGTCTGGTGAAATAAAAAGCTATGTGTTTGTAATAAACAAATACATTATTAAGGTGTCACTTCTTGCCAAAATACAAGTCCATAATCCATAATAATGCTTCCTCCAGTGAAAATGTCCATCCCATGTTGCCCTCACACATATACTGAAATGTTTTGGACTGTTTTCGTTTGTAAATGGTACTTGATCTGTGCATACAGGTGCATCTCAATAAATTAGAATGTCGTGGAAAAGTTTATTTATTTCAGTAATTCAACTCAAATTGTGAAACTCATGTATTAAATAAATTCAATGCACACAGACTGAAGTAGTTTAAGTCTTTGGTTCTTTTAATTGTGATGATTTTGGCCCACATTTAACAAAAACCCACCAATTCACTATCTCAAAAAATTAGAATACTTCATAAGACCAATAAAAAATTAAAAAAAAAACATTTTTAGTGAATCGTTGGCCTTCTGGAAAGTATGTTCATTTACTGTATATGTACTCAATACTTGGTAGTATTGAAATAAAAAACCTTTTGTTTTAATTACTGCCTCAATTCGGCGTGGCATGGAGGTGATCAGTTTGTGGCACTGCTGAGGTGGGATGGAAGCCCAGGATTCTTTGACAGTGGCCTTCAGCTCATCTGCATCTTTTGGTCTCTTGTTTCTCATCTTCCTCTTGACAATACCACATAGATTCTCTATGGGGTTCAGGTCTGGTGAGTTTGCTGGCCAGTCAAGCACACCAACACCATGGTCATTTAACCAACTTTTGGTGCTTTTGGCAGTGTGGGCAGGTGCCAAATCCTGCTGGAAAATGAAATCAGCATCTTTAAAAATCTGGTCAGCAGAAGGAAGCAAGAAGTGCTCCAAAATTTCTTGGTAAACGGGTGCAGTGACTTTGGTTTTCAAAAAACACAATGGACCAACACCAGCAGATGACATTGCACCCCAAATCATCACAGACTGTGGAAACTTAACACTGGACGTCAAGAAACTTGGGCTATGAGCTTCTCCACCGTTCCTCAAGACTCTAGGACCTTGGTTTCCAAATGAAATACAAAACTTGCTCTCATCTGAAAAGAGGACTTTGGACCACTGGGCAACAGTCCAGTTCTTCTTCTCCTTAGCCCAGGTAAGACACCTCTGACGTTGTCTGTGGTTCAGGAGTGGCTTAACAAGAGGAATATGACAACTGTAGCCAGATTCCTTGACACGTCTGTGTGTGGTGGCTCTTGATGCCTTGACCCCAGCCTCAGTCCATTCCTTGTGAAGTTCACCCAAATTCCTTAATCGATTTTGCTTGACAATCCTCATAAGGCTGTGGTTCTAATGAGGATTGTCAAGCCATAGCTTGACAAGCCATATGGCCACAGCCATATCACCCTGCAGCCCAAGACCGGTTGCCCATGGAAGCTAAGCAGGGCTGAGCCTGGTCAGTACCTGGATGGGAGACCTCTTGGGAAAACTAGGTTGCTGTTGGAAGAGGTGTTAGTGAGGCCAGCAGGGGGTGCCCACCCTGCAGTCTGTGTGGGTCCTAACGCCCCAGTATAGTGACGGGGAAACTATACTGTAAAAAGCACCGTCTTTCGGATGAGACGTTAAACCGAGGTCCTGACTCTCTGTGGTCATTAAAAATTCCATGACACTCATCGTAAAGAGTAGGGGTGTAACCCCGGTGTCCTGTTCAAATTCCCTCCACTGGCCCTTGTCTATCATGGCTTCCCAATAATCCCCATCCACTTGATTGGCTCTATGACACTCTCTCCTCTCCACCTGTAGCTGGTGAGCGCACTGGCGCCATTGTCCTGTGGCTGCCGTCGCATCATCCAAGAGGATGCTACTCACTGGTGGTGGTTGAGGAGAGACACCCCCACATGATTGTAAAGCGCTTTGGGTGTATTGCAATACACAATAAAGCGCTATATAAATGCCTCATTCATTCATTCATTCTCTTGGTTGGTTGTGCAACTTTTTCTTCCACACTTTTTCCTTCCACTCAACTTTCTGTTAACATGCTTGGATACAGCACTCTGTGAACAGCCAGCTTCTTTGGCAATGAATATTTGTGGTTTACCCTCCTTGTGAAGGGTGTCAATGATTGTCTTCTGGACAACTGTCAGATCAGCAGTCTTCCCCATGATTGTGTAGCCTAGTGAACCAAACTGAGAGACCATTTTGAAGGCTCAGGAAACCTTTGCAGGTGTTATGAGTTGATTAGCTGATTGGCATGTCACCATATTTTAATTTGTTGAGATAGTGAATTGGTGGGTTTTTGTTAAATGTGAGCCAAAATCATCACAATTAAAAGAACCAAAGACTTAAACTACTTCAGTCTGTGTGCACTGAATTTATTTCATACATGAGTTTCACAATTTGAGTTGAATTACTGAAATAAATTAACTCTTCCACGACATTCTAATTTATTGAGATTCACCTGTATTTCTCCTTATTCAGATGACTTTTTCACTGGAGAAAGCAATATTATGGATTATGGACTCCAATTATTTTAGTCAGAAGCAATAGTTTTAAGTTAAATGGGTCTTAATAATGGACGTGTTTATTGCAAGCATGCAGCTTTTCACTTTACAAGATGTTCATTGATTTAAGGCATGTGATACTTATGGATTTATTGTGATGTTTTTATCAGCTGTTTGGACTCTCATTCTGACGACACCCATTCACTACAGAGGATCCATTGGTGAGTAAATGATTTAATGATATATTCTGATAACGAAACCTGTTCTGATAAAGAAACAAACTCATCTACATGTTGGATAGCCTGATGGTGAGTACATTTTCAGAATTTTTTTTATTTTTGGGGTGGAAATTACATTTCTGTTATCATTTACTCACCCTCATGTTGTTCCAAAATATTTTGACTTTCTTTTTAACTGGACCTGGACTGGGTTTTCAATTTTAAAAAAATGAAGCTCATTATCAAGAAAGATTACCAACTTTAAGCTATCATTTGACTTCAAAAGAGCTAAGTTGTGGACTACTTTTATGTTTTAATGCTGCTTTGCAACCTTTTTGGAAAAGGAAAAAGAATGGTTATGTTTTGCAGAAGAAGAAAAAAAAACATCCAGTTTTGGTAAGTAAATGAATGAAAAATTAATCATTTCTGTGCACGTTGCAAAGATGCATCAATGACTCTGTTTTCAAATGACTAGGTTTCAAAATATTCATCATTCAACTCCATCGACCAGGTAGATTCAAACAGCTAATGTTTTATTTACTGTTTTACTCAAAATCAACCACGAACCAATGTGCCTTGACCCACACCTGTGGTATAATTTACATAATTACAACTTTCAGCCCATTGCACATGCAACGTTCATAAATATAATTACACTTTTTTGCCTTTGAAATAACACAGAAGACAAGAAATTTAGTGGCATGAGGCAACAACAACAATACAAGAACTCGAGTGAACTCAAATCTCTTGTGAGGAACAGATAGCAATCCGATTAAGGGATTGCCACAGGTTTCCTTGGAGTGAAAAGCACTTCGATTGGGGAAGTCCATGCCAGAGCAAAACGCCTTGCCAGCTGCTGGCAATGATTAGATTTGTTAGGAAACCTCAGTTCTTTACCAATTAAATTCTGACCTACCATATGTGTTTGTTTGTAAATGTTTTGGGGATTTTTTTTTAGTTTGGCTCCTGGAGAAAACTCTACATTTCTAGAGCTAAAGAGATGTTTTTGGTTTAATACAAGTAGCTCTATTGACAATATTTGTGGCACAAACCTGATTAAAACTAAATAATTTATAGAAAAATGTTACTGCTTTACTTTAAGTAGCGATACTTTGTGCATGGAAAGTAATAATGGCATATATAATGTTGTGTTGAAATTTCATTTGAAATGAAATTATTCATATTTCAATGTTTATCACCTGTTCCCAAGTGCTGCTAGTAACTGGTAACTACAATGTGCGCTTTAAAAAAAAAAAAAAAACATACAAAAAATTCAGCTGTACTAAACCCAGAACATTTATTTAAACAAACAAACTTTATTTTAATTTGAATAAGCTTTAAAGCGTTTTAAAATAACTGTAAATCAAACATTAACACTGGTGTTGTTTTAGTATTATTTATGCATTATTAAAGTATTTACAAATATTTTTAATTTAATTTTAGTTTAAGTTTTAGTAATTCTATGTGCTTTTATCATTTTTTATTGTTTTATATATTTCTAGATTTTTTTTAGTTTTATAAATTTTAGTACTTCAACTAACAATTATTTATTTCTGTTTGTTGCCAAGGCAATCCAATTTTTCCATCTTATATTTATACTTTTTTTTTTCTTCATGGAGATTTATTTCAGATACCAAAATTGTTTTTTTAATAGTTTTAGTTTAACAATAACAACTCCAATCTTAAATCACATAAATTCATTGAAGACATCCTAAGAGATCTCCAAAAAAGGCTTTACTAGCTCTGCTCTAAATGTGTCATTCTCTGATGTTGTTTACTTCTGAATATGTCTACTGATTTTATTGTAAAATATTAAATAAATAAAACAGTCAATGTTTGCCTGATATTATATAACTGTCATCCAACCCCTACACAGAACTAGTCAAAACACTGTTTTTCACTGGGGGGAAGAGATGGATATATATATATATATATATATATATATATATATATCAGTGGGGATTTCTTTAAGACTGCAAGGGAAGCTCGGCTTCCCCTATAATGTCAAAAAATTAATGGTCAAATATGTACTATTGTGTTAATATTTTATTGACTAAAAATGCGTTAGAACACGTTCATCTCGAAGACGAGTTCGTTCAGAATCAGCTACATATAGCAGGTCGCTGACTCGATTTCCTACTCATTCATTCCCGTAGCGTCAGTGCATTTCCCCGTTGAAGCCTAGCGTCCATTGACTTCAATAGGGCTGCTTTGAACAGTTTTTTTCAGTGCTTCCAAACTAGACGGTCATTGGATAAATGCTGCGATTATGTCCCGCCCACGGACGCTCAGCGTCTCTGGGGGTGAATGGAGGAGTGGGCTGGCCTGGACGCTGGGCTTCTGTGTGATGATTGGAGGGTCTGTCGAAAAACTGCATCTCCTTTTGATTGACAGCGATTTTGTTCTATGAAAAGTCGGTGACGCTGTAGCTATTCGAGCTCAGTCCCATAGCGGCTTTGCACTTGGTTCTTATCAATCATTATATCTTTTTTTTATTCATTTATAATAAGGCAATACGACACGAGCAAGAGTGCTGTTTTTGTTTCGTTTGTGTTCGAATCTAAATCCGCGTTGATTTGGACGAATCACTGATTCACTGAACCATTCATAAAAACAGTCATTTGATTCGCTCCTGAAGGATTCAGCCGTTTTGAAAGAATCATTTGAATGACTCAGTGATTCAATCACGAACTTCTGCCACCTGCTGGCCGTGTTTAGGTTTCCCGTCTAAAAGTAGGCATATTACATTATTGAATATTTCTATATTCAGAATTTAGTATTTAAAACATTAATCTCATAACGTTATTTATGCAATTATAAATACAGTCTAAATGAATAAGTGCCACATCTAAATGTCACTTCATGCAGCTTCTGTGCAGTGCTAAGATGAGTTGTGTTTAGATCATTTCATGGATAACAATAGCCAGTCATTCATCACATTAATTAAGTATTCATAGAATAATATTGTCTGTTTTCACTTACATCTATTTATTTATTAAATTTTGATTCATTTTGTAGAATTGAATTATAAATTAAGCTGGTATAGTTTCGTAAGGCATTTTTATGGTATCGTGACAACCCTATTCCTATTTAGCACCCAAACTCTGGAACAGTCTACCTAACACTGTTCGGGAGGCAGACACACTCTGTCAGTTTAAATCTAGATTAAAGACCCATCTCTTTAGCCTGGCTTACACATAACACATTAATACGCTTCTATTATTCAAATCCGTTAAAGGATTGTTAGGCTGCATTAATTAGATCAACCGGAACCGGGAACACTCCCCATAACACACGATGTACTCGTTACATCGTAAGTTGAATGGCATCTACGCTAATATTTGTCTGTTTCTTTCCTAGTCTGTTTCTCAGTCCGTATCCGATCAGATGGTGGATCAGCACCAAGAGATGATGTCTACAGCCCTGATCGTCAGCGGAGACCAGGACACCCAGATGACCCCAGAGATATATCCCCAGATATATCAACCAAAAATAACAAAATAACTAAAATATAATAAAATACCTAACTACATAATACTACTATTGTTAGAAATTGCAACAAAATTAAAATAGAAATATAAACTTTTGAACTGCGGGTTTCGTCTGGTCAGAGGAGAACTGGCCCCCCGACTGAGCCTGGTTTCTCCCAAGGTTTTTCTCCATTCTGTCACAGAGGGAGTTTTGGTTCCTTGCCGCTGTCGCCTCTGGCTTGCTCAGTTGGGGACACTTAATTTCTAGCGATTATCGCCGATTTGATTGCACAGATACTATTTAAACTAAACCGAGCTAGACAATGACATCTCTGAATTCAATAATGAAATGCCTTTAACTGAAAATTGAGTGTTTAATCTTATCATTATACATTACTGACACTCTATCCTCCAATTTGATACTGTTAAGTGCTTTGACACAATCTGTATTGTAAAAGCGCTATATAAATAAAGGTGACTTGACTTGACTATACACCATATTCCTTGTTTCAGTTTAACCTAATTCCCACATTTCCTCCGTCGAGTTTAATATCTTTTTTTTTTTTAGATTGTTTGTTCATTCATTCATTCATACAGTAGGCTAGCGTCACTGGTAAAGACACCTAGTTGGTACGACAGGGTCACAGAGCATTTTCTTGAAAAGGAACGTAGGGCAGAATTTACGTATAAATAAATGGACAATTTTTATGATGTAGGCCGAAAATGAGCTTCCCCTCTTTGAAAGACCAGCAGCCGCCACTGATATATATATATATAGGCCTGGACAAAGTGTAACTATAGAACAGAGATGAATGAAGTTTTCTTCAAAGAGAGCTAATTAATCACTTTCCAGTGTTAACTTTCTCTTTGTGAGCCTCTTATAGAGGGATTAAACTAACATAGTCATGGCAGCCAGTCCAAATTGCTGCTCAGAAAGAGAGAGATAACATATCCATACTTCTCTTTCTGTCCTACAGTGAGATAGCGGATGTAGAGAGAAGAGCTGAACTCCCTCTCACGTGGCAATCTTATCTGATGACCATATGCTCAGGGGTTTGCCAATGCATTATGACAGCCAGAAACGGATTCTATGTATGGTGTTTAATTTTACAGATTTAATTTTAGAAACCAAATATTCTTCCATATAACATCTGCTGCTTAAATATCTGTTCATCAATGATCTGCCATTTTGTTCCAAAATTATTTACAAAAATAGTCTAAATCCTGTCAACATTTACTCACTTTTACAGTATGTCATTCCAATCCATAAAATTTATGAAGATTAGCACAATGTACACTTTTCATTTCCATAGTATAGTTTCAGTAAATGTGGACGTCATATGGACCAAATTCATATACCTTTATCATTTTTGGTATTTTTAGAATTTGACGCAATGTGAACATTCTGCATAAAATTTCAATTTTTTTCAAACAGGTTTAAAAATGACAAGTTCATGATGTTATGAGTCAATGATTGTATAATGAAATTGTGACATCACGCTACCAATAAATCACAAAGTGTTTGGATCACATTGTGCCATCGTCTTTAAATACCTTTTGCTGTCCCTTTGTTGTTCTGGGATTTTACTGATATTGAACCTGTGTTTAATCCCTGTGCACCTTCCCTTTAAAAGTCCTGAGAGCTTGAAAGGGCTCGCAGGATCTCTATCATCTGAAGGCAGGGTGCTTCTAATACACGCTGAAGCCCTGTTTGATGTATGAAGGTGCAGTTGCACTTCAAAGCTGTAATGTGTTCTCACAGTTCTCATATAGAGATGCTATTGAAAGAGAAAGACATGAAAGTGCATGTGTGGGGTTAAAGAACTGTCAAGCCTTCAACACAAACTGCTCTCTTTCTCTCAAACACACTTGCAAACAAATTATGCAAGGAAGACTTGAATATAATACATTATGTATGCAATGGCTCACTCATTAGTTTTTCATTTAAAGTTACTCATCTATTATGAATAGACAGACAGACTACAGTGACCCAGTAGTGCACAACACAACACAACACAACACATAGGACTAATCTGTGGTGTGGATTTGTTTCCATTGTGTTGCAGCTTGTTTCTGTTGTGACTGGTTTCCGTTGTGTTCTGCTCATTTTGTTGTGTTGCGGCTTGTTTCTGTTGTGTTACGGCTTATTTCCATTATGTTGTGCTAATTCCATTGTGTGGCAGCTTGTTTCCATTGTTGTGCTAATTTTGCTGTATTGCTGCTCGTTTCTGTTGTGTTGCGGCTTGTTTCCATTGTGTTTTGCTAATTTTGTTATGTTGCGGCTTGTTTCCATTGTGTTGTGCTAATTTCGTTGTGTTGTGGTTTGTTTCCATCGTGTTGTGACTTGCTTCTGTTGTGTTGTGGTTTGTTTCTGTTGTGCTAATTTCATTGTGTTGTGGCTTGTTTCAATCATCTTGTGCTAATTTTGTTGTGTTGCGGCTTATTTCCATTGTGTTTTGCTAATTTTGTTGTGTTGCGGCTTGTTTCAATCGTCTTGTACTAATTTTGTTGTGTTGCGGCTTGTTTCCATTGTGTTTTGCTAATTTTGTTGTGTTGCGGCTTGTTTCCATTGTGTTGTGCTAATTTCGTTGTGTTGTGGTTTGTTTCCATCGTGTTGTGACTTGCTTCTGTTGTGGTTTGTTTCTGTTGTGCTAATTTCATTGTGTTGTGGCTTGTTTCCATCGTCTTGTGCTAATTTTGTTGTGTTGCGGCTTGTTTCCATTGTGTTGTGCTAATTTTGTTGTGTTGTAGCTTGTTTCCGTTGTGTTGTGACTTGCTTCTGTTGTGTTGTGGCTTATTTCCATTGTGTTGTGCTAATTTTGTTGTGTTGCGGCTTGTTTCCATTGTGTTGTGCTAATTTCGTTGTGTTGGGGTTTGTTTCCATCGTGTTGTGACTTGCTTCTGTTGTGTTGTGGTTTGTTTCTGTTGTGCTAATTTCATTGTGTTGTGGCTTTTTTCCATCGTCTTGTGCTAATTTCATTGTGTTGGGGCTTGTTTCCTTTGTGTTGTGGCTTGTTTCCGTTGAGTTGCGTTAATTTTTTTGTGTTGCAGCTTGTTTCCATTGTGTTGTGCTAATTTCATTGTGTTGTGGCTTGTTTCCATTGTGTTGTGCTAATTTCATTGTGTTGTGACTTGCTTCTGTTGTGTTGCGGCTTATTTCCATTGTGTTGTGCTAATTTCATCGTGTTGCAGCTTGTTTCCATTGTGTGGTGCTAATTTCGTTGTGTTGTGGTTTGTTTCCATTGTGGGGTGCTAATTTCGTTGTGTTGTGGCTTGTTTTCAACGTGTTGTGACTTGCTTTTGTTGTGTTGCGGCTTATTTCCATTGTGTTGTGCTAATTTCATCGTGTTGCAGCTTGTTTCCATTGTGTGGTGCTAATTTCGTTGTGTTGTGGTTTGTTTCCATTGTGTTGTGCTAATTTTGTAGTGTTGCAGCTTGTTTCCATTGTGTTGTGACTAGCTTTTGTTGTGTTGTGACTTGATTCTATTGTGTTGTGCTAATTTTGTTGTGTTGTGACTTGCTTCTGTTGTGTTGTGGCTTATTTCCATTGTGTTGTGCTGATTTTGTAGTGTTGCGGCTTGTTTCCATTGTGTTGTGACTGGCTTTTGTTGTGTTGTGGCTTGATTCTATTGTGTTGTGCTAATTTTGTAGTGTTGCGGCTTGTTTCCATTGTGTTGTGACTAGCTTTTGTTGTGTTGTGGCTTGATTCTATTGTGTTGTGCTAATTTTGTTGTGTTGTGACTTGCTTCTGTTGTGTTGTGGCTTATTTCCATTGTGTTGTGCTGATTTTGTTGTGTTGTAGCTTGTTTCCGTTGTGTTGTGACTTGCTTCTGTTGTGTTGTGGCTTATTTCCATTGTGTGGTGCTAATTTCGCTGGGTTGCCGTTTGTTTCCGTTGTGTTGCGGCTTATTTCTGTTGTACTAATTTTGTCGTGTTGTGGCTTGTTTCAGTTGTGTTGTGTTAATTTGACTGTGTTGTGGCTTGTTTTCATTGTGTTGCGGCTTGTTTCCGTTGTGTTGCGGCTTGTTTCCCTTGTGTTGTGCTAATTTTGTTGTACTGTAGCTTGTTTCCATTGTGTTGTGCTAATTTCGTTGTGTTGTGGTTTGTTTCCATTGTGTTGTGCTAATTTTGTAGTGTTGCGGCTTGTTTCCATTGTGTTGTGACTAGCTTTTGTTGTGTTGTGACTTGATTCTATTGTGTTGTGCTAATTTTGTTTTGTTGTGACTTGCTTCTGTTGTGTTGTGGCTTATTTCCATTGTGTTGTGCTGATTTTGTAGTGTTGTGGCTTGTTTCCATTGTGTTGTGACTGGCTTTTGTTGTGTTGTGGCTTGATTCTATTGTGTTGTGCTAATTTTGTAGTGTTGCGGCTTGTTTCCATTGTGTTGTGACTAGCTTTTGTTGTGTTGTGGCTTGATTCTATTGTGTTGTGCTAATTTTGTTGTGTTGTGACTTGCTTCTGTTGTGTTGTGGCTTATTTCCATTGTGTTGTGCTGATTTTGTTGTGTTGTAGCTTGTTTCCGTTGTGTTGTGACTTGCTTCTGTTGTGTTGTGGCTTATTTCCATTGTGTGGTGCTAATTTCGCTGGGTTGCCGTTTGTTTCCGTTGTGTTGCGGCTTATTTCTGTTGTACTAATTTTGTCATGTTGTGGCTTGTTTCAGTTGTGTTGTGTTAATTTGACTGTGTTGTGGCTTGTTTTCATTGTGTTGCGGCTTGTTTCCGTTGTGTTGCGGCTTGTTTCCCTTGTGTTGTGCTAATTTTGTTGTACTGTAGCTTGTTTCCATTGTGTTGTGCTAATTTCATTGTTTTGCAGCTTGTTTCCATTGTTTTGTGGCTTGTCTCCTTTGTTTTGTGGAGATTTCTTTGTGTTGTGCACTACTGGGCCAATGTAACAGACAGAGAGATAGATAGATATTATAGACACTGTAGGTAGGTAGGTAGATGGATGGATAGATGGATAGATAAGGTTTAGTCCATTTTAAAAACACAGCCTGCACTGACTTTTTAAGAAAAGCATATAAATGCACTCATTCATTCCAGCAACACTTTTAATGACTCCACTCCCACACTTGGCAATTCCCATCAGTTATATTCCATAATCTTTCATTTTCCCGGTGGAGATCTATCAACGGCGTCCGTCCTCCTTCCACAACAGGCTTCCCTCAAATGAGCTCTTTATGTAAAACTCTTAAAAATCAATTTCTTCAGAGACAATCTTGAACTTTGTGGGTTGACAATGTGAGTGTGTCTTTATACTAGCGTGTCTATGTGCGTCTACGCCAGTGTGTGCATGTCCTCCGGACTATTTTTAAACATCTGTGGCAGGCTTAATCCATCTTGTGTGGTAAGAGGGCCCAGCAGATCTGAATATTACATTAACCATATTTTAACAAGACTCTAGAGTATTCACATAAGCATTAAATACAGCGCCAGGCCGCTGTGTTGGAGGGGGGTTACTCTCGTTTTGCATTCTGATCCTGTAAACCTCCAGAGAAAGCTAAATCACACATGGTTTTGGGGTTGTGGGAAAGCGGTTGCATTTGCCTCCCGGTCACCTGAATAAAGGCATCTGAAAATGAGAGTTAAGCAGTGAAATTCATCCTTATTCTTATCATGTTTCACTCATATACTTCATCATGTTTTTGAAAACATGAGGTCAGTGATGATAAAAGAATCTAATCAAAGCAATTTTCCAGATTTCCACTGTAAAATAAAGATAAAACGATTAAGGGGTGAATTCACTGAGGATGAATTGTGTCTGCTGATGGCTCTGTTTATTTGCAAGCACTGTCTGCATTGTTTTATTTTCTGATTCACTAAAGGAATTATGTAAATCAAGTAACGGCATAACATGGCACAAAATCTGTGCCAAACGCAATTTGCATGGCACAGTTTCTACATAAAATGATCTACAGTCAGAGTCAGAGTGCAGAGGTTAACATTCTTATGAACATCATAGTCACTCAAAATTTTCCTGTCACTCTCCACTACATTTTGGATGTAAAAAAAAAAAAAAAAAAAAGAGGCAAAAGTCACAAAAATGAAAGCAAAAAAAAAACCACTGCAAAAGTTTTTTAGTGGTGTTTTATGAGGAAAAAGAAAGAAAATTCATTAACTTTCATAGAAGGTGGGACCCTAGTCATATATTAACGCTAGGGCTGTGCAATTAATCGAAATTCAGTTTCGATTTCGATTTCGGCCTCCAACGATTATGAAATTACAGTAATCGAGATGAAACTATTATTGCGCCCCATTCCGCCCCCTTTCCAGCAGTGCGCTTTCACTCCTCCATAAAAGCCCAATTTCACGTGTAAATCAGTAAAATCATGGAACGAGACACTTGCAAAATGAGACGTGCTTGGTTTATTAAAGTTGATTAGATTTATTCATGTTTTTAAAAGCGTGAAAGAGAACTTGCGGTGTTCCTCGGGAGGATTTCTGTGTATGCACTCAGAGACGGAACAGAACACGGACATGTAAAGTCATCTTTTAGCGCCTAAACGGTCAAATACACGCAAAAATGTTTCAAAATGCGGCGCTTAGTGATTATTCACGTAAACCCTCGTCTGATATGTAATAAATGAACGTAAAGAGTTGAGAATGAAAATACTTGTGTAACAGTAAATTGGATCCGTGCGGTTCTGACAGCGACTGTGTGCTTTATATTAATCAAACAACAAAAGACAAAGAGAAAATCACTCACTGCTCTTGACTGAAGGACTTTTGTAGCTTTAATAAGAAACAAAGGAAGTTTACTTCTTACAGTGAAGACTATGCAGTTTTATTTTACATTAGGTTATTCAATTTCTCTAAAGAATACTTTAGACTTGCATTAAAAAAAACTTAAAGCACAGTTTGTTTCATTTGTATGTTTTTTATTATTATTATTATTATTCTATTGTATTCCTTTGCTTTTTTATTACTGGCAGTTTAATTATTTTCAATAATTTTGAGGACCTTTTTTGTTTTGTTTTATTTTTAACTAATATTAGTTACTCTAGTATTCTGCTGTGGTATTGAGAATTGTGACATTTCGCTGGTCTCTAAAATGTAGATGTCATAGCAACATTATTTACAGAAAATATATATTTGATATATATCACTATCTTTAAATAAATCTTTCATATAAAGTTTTGGTCATATGGCCAAATAATAATCGTTTTAAATAAACGTGATTACAATATTGTCCAGAATAATCGTGATTATGATTTTTGTCATAATCGAGCAGCCCTAATTAACGCCCATTAACAATACCCTGGCAACTGTTCAATCCTAGTATCTAGCGTTGGGGTTAACACATTACAAGTAACACAATTTACATAATAAGATCATTTTTTTTCAACTAGAAAAGTAACATTACTTTTTAATTTACAAGAAAATATCTTTTTCAAATAAGTAATGCTAGTTACTTTGTTACTTACTTTATGTCCTGAAGCTTATTAATTTCACTTCTGTGTGAAAATGCTTTTGCATTTGCCAACAAGATAAATATAACTATAATATATATATATATATATATATATATATATATATATATATATATATATATATATAACTTTTGTATTAAAACAAACAAGTAAACTTATCCCAGACAAGAAAAAGTAATGCAAAAGTAATGCAATACATTACTTTCCATAAAACTAAGTAATGCAATAATGCAATTAGTTACTTTTTTGGGAGTAACGCAATATTGTAATCAACACTCACATGTTTTTCAGCCACTAGCAACACCAAACAGTCTTGCAAAAACATGTACACAAAATAAAATAATAAAATTCCAGAAGCCTCATACACTATATTCCCACTTCTCTATGGATATTATATTAAATAAAAGCAATTTTGCAATATGTATTCAATTTTTTTTTTTTTTTTTTTTTTAAGTGTCCACTGCCTAGACCAGATTACTTGAGCCACATGGTTTCATAGAAAAATGTGAAATTTGACTTCAATAAAATGAGATTCTCTTTTGTTGGTTCTCGTCCTGATAATTGCAGGATGACAGAAGTTTGACTCAAGGCGGAAGGCAGATGTCTGCAGTCATTGTCAAACATTCACAAAGGAACGCTGATCTGCTGTCTGAAAAACTGCTCCTAAAAATCTATCACGAGATTTGAAAGAGAAGAGAGGGAGAGAAAGATAAAAGCTTCATGAGTCCATATGTGCTACTTTCCCCTCTTTGACATCTTCTGATTCAGTGTACTCTGAACCCTCAGCCTGCTTACATTTTTAGAGCTGGCTCTGTAAATCATGAGCCAAAATTTACATCACAACTTTGTCTCCGCTCCTACTGTGATTTGAGAGAGCTATATTTGACCTATATGAACTTACGCCCCCATAACGCCTACCCTCCGAGTTGAGCCCTACATTACAAGAGCCAATGTGAATCACAAAGCTCATGCAGACAAAATCATCTGGATAAGCCCCGAAAGCGCTGATCACGCTGCCAGTCAGGATTTCGGCTGACATAGTAACATTCTGTTGAAATACTCAAAAACATAAAGATAAACACTTCACGTGTTATTCAGATTCTTTGTGTTTCTCAAAGGTTTTTGTAGGATTTTAATCCAAGTAGTGAATCAAAAAAATGCTCTGGGTTCAATACCAATAAAGAAAAAGATTTGATATATTTACATTGATGCATTTACATCCACTTTTGTATTACAAGCTGAAGAACTGAGCGTGACGCGATAAAGTTAAGCAAATAACCATCAAACGGTGCTTTCACACCAAATGAGAAACGATTGATCATTTCAGTTAAAGGGATAGTTCACCCAAAAATTAAAATTTGATGTTTATCTGCTTACCCCCATCCAAGATGTAGGTGACTTTGTTTCTTCAGTAGAACACAAACGAAGATTTTTAACTCAAACCGTTGCAGTCTGTTAGTCCTATAATGCCAGTCTGCGTTATATATAATCTATTCAGAGTTTGTAGTAAAAAAAATAATAATAAAATCAACTTTTTTGGACATTCATGTTGCAAATTTTCAGGAATGACATTTCCATATTTATGCGAGATTCACTCTTGAAATAGCAGTGACTGACATTTCTGAAACCACACCTGTAAAAAGTACAGAAAGAAAATGCATTATTCTAACAGCAGAAGTGAGGACAAGTTGTTTTATTAAATGAGGAAAGGAAAAGAAAAAGACAGCATTATTGGGTACACCCTATTCTTGAGAAAAGAGAAGAGCACGGAGAGTTCCATAGATTGACGGTGAGTGTGGTGTTGTTCTTTTTGCCTTGTTAAAAGAAAAAAAGAATCAACACACGCTTTGTTGCGCCACGATTGATCGCACCCAGTGTGCATAGCTCCATAGGGATCTATTGGTTTTATTCAAGAATGTCATTGTGTTGTACATTTGCGTTGCTTAATTGCACTCAGTGTGAAAGGCCCTATAGGCAAAATTTTCTTTGTAATCACTTTGTTTTACTCCTGAATGAATTAAAGTTTTTAAACGAACCAGTTAAGTGAATAATTCAATGATTCATTCATTAAGACGGTCACTTCATTTGTTCCTGAATGATTGGAAAAATGTTGTATTTTTTTCTATTGTGCATAAATGTGTGTGTTTGTAATTTAATGTTACCAATGTTTTGAAAATGTGAAACCATTTACCATGCCAATCCTTGAATCTGAATCAGTTTCTTGTCGCCATCTACTGGTGTAACAATGTAACCTACAGAGAGTCTGGAATGCAAATCTAATACTATCACTATAAAACTAATTTTTTCATTTCAAATAAACCAACTAACCAGTCCACTGCTGTTTTGGTAATAGTACTGGGTGTTATCAAAAGCAAGGCTGCAATGGTACAGTTCTATTATTGCTTTTTATAAACAGCTCATTAGCAATTTCATTATTGTGAAATAAACAGCTTCACCCTAAAATTAAAACAGCAAGTTTGATCTTGACAGTGCCTGGACATGTAGGCTCTACGGTGATCCATATTTCACCCTTCCCAAAAGAGTTGAAACATAACAACTCCCCCCCCCCATCTATCAACACCAGCCTATTATCTCTTGAGCCGCTTTACCTTTAAATTACAGTCCAAGTGTCCAAGGCACAACTTGGTGTCCATCCCAGAGGGCCATTTGTTGAAAGTGCAGTGCCTTCACTTAAATGTCAAGTGTCTTGTTTTGAGGTTGGGTATCATAGAGGATTAATGGTATAGGTCAGTGTCAGGTTTTGTATTTGATTGAATGTACATTCTGTTAAAAAAACTGCATCACACACGTACACTGAGAGTCTAGTCAGAAGATCTTGTATACTGTAGTCTAAAAACGCAATTTATTTTCTTTCCCCACAAAACAAAATGGCATCCTATTTCAAAAAATAAGATTTGGAGCATCATTTTGGAAAGCCACTGAGGCAGAACCCTCTTCTAGTTCTCACCAGTGGATATGTTGGTAATTGAAAATCAGAGTGTGTGTAAATTGCCCCTCCTGTCCATGCACCACAAAACAAGCTGCCCGCACAGAGAAATGCATGAGCAGCTTTAAATGCACCACAGCTGCTTTATATACACAGATTGTTTTTTGCAAGAACATAATTGTTAGACACTTGTTTGGTTAGTTTTATTATGCTATTATATTATTGTTCCAAATTGTGGAATATCAGTATTTAAATGACAAAACAATCACACTCACAGAAATGTCACATCTAGGTCACTTAAAACAGTCAAATAAAAGCATAAACAATGATAATCGCATGCCTCTCAGGAATGCTTTATTCTGATTGGTCAGTCATGACATTCTAAAGTCAGATTCCTGCATAATAAATTGAATTAAACTGAAAATGAAATAAATATTTCTGGTTACGAAGTAAGTGGAATAAAGTACAATTAGTCGACCATTATTGCAAAATGAAGCCTTTTAGGCTAATGCTTGATCACTCCGTTGGGGTTTATTTTATGATAATGACCATGACTGTGCATTATTCTTTACATATTTCTTTAATTTGTATTTGAATCAATGGGAAAAACATGTCACTCAATAAAATATCTTTAAAAACATTTAACAGAATGTGAAGAAATGCAGATAAAATGCATTACGGTATAAAAAAAAAGATAAAATAAAATAAAATCTGATAACAATAGTATAATACGTGGTGATTGGCTTTTTTAAATGCAATATTGCCATATTATGTGTTATTATATAACAATGAAACATAACACCCTCCCTCTCCTTCTCTCTCTCTATATATCTAAATATAGTACATGCACTTAAAAAAAAAGGATATATTTTGTGTAGTTTCACAACAAATCGAGCAAGCGTTCTGTAAACTTAGCCAGAGGATTTAATTTGACTTTAACTCTGCAAATCCCTAATGCACCTTTATGGGAAAAACAAGGGCATTTTTTTTTTCATTTCTAACACTCAGAATATTTCCTGCGTCCTCTTTTTTGTGTGTGTCCTCAAGCTATTGTATTTCTCAAAAATGGAAAAATGTTTCTTGCTCTGCAAATAAATCAGATCACAAAAGGGAGATGAAAAATGAAGTTATTCCGCATTTGCATTAAATGAAAGATCCAAACAGAAGATATGCCATTGTCCATCTGCTTTCTCTCATTTACCATCCTGAAAAACAGGCAGCGTGGGAAAAGAAAACGTGATGGAGGGAAAAGAAACTGGAAGCAGACCTTGGCTGGTGGAGGGTTTGTGTGCCCTCCTGTTCATCTATCAGTTAAATACGTTCAAGTGAATCACTCTTCTGTTTGTGTGTCTATTTCTAAACCAGTCTACCTGCCAAACAGCCATTTGATCTTTCTTTACTCGTACTCTGACAGGAAACGGATTTGTACCTTCTGCACTGTGTGCTGAATTTACCCAAACTGTGATTTTACTCCTACAGCAGCCATTACATTTATAGAGAGAGAAAGAAGTGTAACAGAATGAATGTGTTTTACAGCAGTCAGAACATTTATTAGTGTGGTCTAATGCAATTACAAAATGCTGGGCTTTCAGAATCATTAAGCAGGTTGTTAGTAGCACATAAGTATTACTTAATATCCAGGGCATGTTTCCAATTACGTATTACTGAGTTACCTAAGTAATATGTACAAGCATTCATAAAATTACCACTTGTAAGTCCATTATCTGCATCTTAAAAGGTTCTTTACACTTGCTTTCAAAGTTTAAGAGAAAAAACTCCCATAAAATGATACTCTGCGGGAAGAATAGACACAAAAGGAATAGTTCATCCAAAAATTTAATTTTGCTTGAAATTTCCCTCAGGCCATTCAGGATGTAGACGAGTTAGTTTCTTCAATGGATTTGGAGAAATGTAGCATCGCATCACTTGTTCACCAAAGGACGATTCCAAGGGCCCGGCGAGGGACAGGGGGCCCGAGACGCATTTTTTACCAAGGGGACTGAATGCCATACTTGATTTGTGTAAATCCAGACATACTCAGACACATTGGAAAATTATGAGAGTTAATATTTAATGTAAGCCTGACATCATTTGTTCAAGATCATTTAATTTAGCACTCTACTAAATTAAAATGACTTTATTTCTTTATGCCAGAAGGAAAAATCAATAACCAATGTTTGGTAAAAAGCCCCCCCAAAAAATTAAGAAATGTATTCAGATGTCCTTGACATTTTGATTGCATCTAGGAACATAACTAAATTAACTTAAAATTATACAAGAAGACTAGAACAAACCTGTTATAAGAAAACGCCTAATTTAATTACATGCAAAAGTTTTCCTCAATTTAATTAGGTTAGGGTTATTGAACATTTTATACTTTGAGTTTCTGAACACACAAAAGGGTTTAAATAATTCTAGAAACCATTTTAAAGCTATTGCATTTAAATAGCTTTATTTCTACACATAGCCACATCTGTAACGCTTACATGGTTCTCCTAGTATGCAAATTAATCAGTACTAGTATTAATCAAACGATAAGTAGTTCTCATTAGTGAGAATGATGTTAGTTACCCTTATGAGCAATTTTTATGAGCAAACCCAATTTCCTATACTGTTATGGTAGTAGATCACTGGAAAATTGCTTGAATTTTCCCCAGTACTGAAACCATCTGTCAGTTGGTTACGCTACTGTCAGCCAAATCAGACAGATCTGCATCCATCAGTGGATGTCACATCAGCACAATACATTCCCTCTAAGATACATCATCTGAATTCAGCATGCAACGTGTAGAAACTTCAAAGTTGACACCATTTCCAATGTTCTTGATATATAAGCCAAACAAAAATAAATGAACTATGTAGATATATAAAAGAAATATAACTTTGCAATAAATACATAAATCCAAGATATCAGACAAAGTGGAAATAATTAATATTTTTAATTTGTCAGTTTAATTATTAAGTACAACACCGTTCAAAATTTGGGGGTCAGTGAGATTTTTAAATGTTTTTGAAAAAAGTATTTTAAGCTCACCAAGGCTGCATTTATTGATCAAAAATGCAATAAACAAAAAGTACTATTGTATATTATTAATACAATTTAACTGTATTTGAAATATTTTGTTACATCAACATTTTGTAGCATTAGAAATGCATTTACCTTGACATTGCATTTACTTTTGATCAATTTAATGTTTCTAAAAGTATTAATTTCTATATAAAAGTTTTTTATTAAGTTTAAAAAGTTTAAGTTTAAGTCGCTATTCACTAATAATCTTTTCCATCCAACTTCCAAATAGTGATCTCTGTTGTGATTGGTTACACCCTCTGCATACCGACGTAGCTCACATTGTCTGTCACAATGGTGTGTGAAGCTGCTGAATACTAAGTAGACATTGTGATGCCATAGATACTGTGATGATTTCTGAAAAACGTTTTTTGCAGCCTAGTGTCCATAAACGCTGGATTTAAGAAGGACCATCATAAGAAGAGCACAGAAAATCCTGTTTTCTATGATACGCCCTCTTTAGTTTCATCCATTTTTGACTGAGAAGCACCTGAGGCCGAATGTGACTTGGTGTTTGTAAAACATCAGTACAACAGTCCACCATGCTGTCAGCGTGTGCTTGATCAAGAGGGGCTGGCATGCTCTAAGAGGCGGCAAACGACACCCTTACCATCCCTGTGACAATGGGCTTTGAGATTGCTTTCTGAAATCCATCCACAGCACCAAATTTAATCACAGCTTTATTTGCTTCCGTCACCGCTGCCAACCTCTTTTAATGAAATTCCAAACAAGCTTGATGTCTGATTGTCATGCAGTGCCATAGAAAGACCATGTGGCGCGTGATGTGGGATGCGGTTAACAGCTGGGTAATTCCTGGCGCACGGAGGACCCTGCACATTAACTGAATTTCACTCTCACAATGCCATGAGGCTGCTGGTTTGTACTGAATGCACATTCAGTGAAAGCCTTACCGGTAATGGATGTTTATTTAGTTGATGTGAATCATACAGTATGGGTCACTGGTTCATAGTGAATAAACTCCAAAGAAAAAGCGGCATTCTACTTCTTGTCAATCATGATGGGTAAAAGAAGTGCTTATCTTTTAAATAAACAAACTCTGAACACTAACTGTGAGTTTTTTAGAACATTCTGGCCAGTCTTTTTAATGACAAAATGACGAAAACACATCATAATAGTGACGTTTCCGCTAGATTTACAATACGTGCATGAGGAAAAAATTGAAATGTAAGCTGTTATCCAATGAAAGTCTTGCCATTCATACTTGTGAGGGAAGTAACAATGAATTTGTATGTGAAATTTGCATACAAATATTTTCAAGAACAATTCAAGATTAACCAGTAACTTTGTGTATTTAAAATGTATTTTAAAAAAGGTAGAAACTACTACAACCACACCTAAGCAGAAACCACATACTCATGGTGGCTGTCAGTCGTGACCTTCTTTGCTTATAGAAGGTTGTGCCAGACCCAGATCATCACTGCTGCATAGTTGCATTTTTCCAGTTGCTAAGTATGTTAATGTAGTGATTACTTCCATTTCTGGCGCTATGGCATTTCTGTGCGGTGTCTGAGATGTTAGCGTGTCTCTAATAAGATCGGTCACAAACATGATCCCTGCACGATCTAATATGTAGCGTCTTATTAACTCACTGTCATGCATTGTGTGCAACACATTTCTTCTCCCTCTTCATGTTTCGTCCATTTTCTCCACTGCTAAAGAAACTCTTAAGCCTCTTAAAAGTCCTCGTCTGTACTCCTAACAATTTTGGACCTTAAGACCTCTTTTTAGGGTTAAGATGTTTTATGAATTACTTTTTTCTTTAGTAGGATCTTTTCTTTAATTTTAAGAGGAAACACCCACATTTCTAAGAATTTAGAATTTTGTTACTAGGAGCACATCTTAGCACTAAGATTTTTCATGAATACGGGCCCTGATGTTTTTGTTTAGAACTATTTTGGACTGTGTTTGATCTGTGCATATTTCTCTCTGGATTCAGACTTTTTCACTGGAGAAAGCAATATTATGATTATAACTTGTGTTTGTGGTTTGAAGTTAAAAACTTCAAACTTTGTTTCTTATAAACATGCAGCTTTTCATTTCACAAGACATTAACTGATGTACTGGAGTGGTGTGGACTACTTGTGGATTACTGTGTTGTTTTTATCAGCTGTTTGGATTCTTATTTTGACGGCACCCATTCACTGCAGAGGATCCATTGGTGAGCAAATGATGCAATGCTAAATTTCTCCAAATCTGTTCTGATGAAGAAACAAACTCATTTACATCTTGGATGGCGTGAGGGTGAGTACATTTTCAGATCTTTTCAATGAATCAATCGATCCAGTTCACTAAACAAGTACAACAGATTCATTCACACTAATTCACTGACTTGATTCAGTCACACTGGTTAACAGAATTGAGGATTATCAGCGAATAATGACTCATATAGCAGTTTGTTCTTCACACAAAGCTTTTGTACAGCCTCGGAAGACTTGGAATATAGCACATAAGTCATTTTAATGAATTGGAAAGCTTGAAAGCTTCATTCTCCATTCATCTCCTTTAGTGTTCCACTGAAGAAAAAAAAGTCATACAGGTTTGGAATGAGTAAATGATGTCAGAATTTTCATTTTTGTGTGAACTAATCCTTTAAAGGACGTTATCAGCGGGTTAAGATGTCCAGTGTGTGTGAGCATACAGTCAGGAGATAATGTCATTTAGATGAACCAGACTTAAAGCAATCTTCATCTGAGAATAATAATGAATTCTTCGAGGTTTAGCGGAGGCTCTTATCCTCATTCTTCATTTTGTATAAGGACGGGTTTATGATGAAATATTGCTAACTAAAATAAAGATGCATAGATCTAGCTCACAAATTACATCACAGTTTCTGCCCCCAGCATGTCATACGAGTTCAAAGCAAAATATCAAAATCTGGCTCAAACTCAAGATTCACAAATAAACAACTATATATCCTAAGGACAAGAATGAGCATGGCCTACTTCATAAGTGTGAGCACAACTGCACCAACAATTTAGTCCATGAGCTACATTTATATTTGCTGAACAAATCTGTATAAAAGCAAAACTGTAATGAGGATGAAACCCAGTGATTTGTCTCCTCATATTTACACTCTGTTTTCCATCTCTTTGGAAATGCTACACAAACTACAGTATATGATCTGGGGTGACCACATGCGGCACAGTTTTCCTTTGTGAACATGCAGGCACATTTGCAAATAGATTGACTGTCACATTCACACATGGATATTTGTGTATGTACAGAACGCACACAATCATGTACTACAGGAAACATCCATATGTGGCCCCTCACGTCTTGCTCTTGCACTTTTTCGCCATTTAGCTTGTGTTAGTTCAGACCGGCAGGTTTTCAAGGGTTAAGAGCATGAGAATCAGCCTTGAGATTTTGGGCTATATTTTATTTAACTGGATGCACTGATAGAAAACATCCCTTGATGAATGGAATTGCAATGAGGTGCTGAGATACTTAATTAAAGCTTAATCACAAAAGATTGATCTGGAAAGACACTTTGAACTGAGCTGACAATCACACCAGTCAGACGTCAATATGCAAGGTTTAATGGAAAAACTAATCCAAATGAATGCGTTTGATGGCACATTTTCACATTCACAATTACAAACATTTATATTTTTTCAATTAAATAATAAATTGATTTCAAATGTTGTCAACATGCGTAGACGTTAAATGAAAAGCATGGGATTTTGATGCAATCTGATTACACTGAGCTGATTATAGTTTGCATTTCACATGTAACCTACCTAAAGCATTGCATGGTGGTAGAAACCCCCCCGGCATTTTCTTGTGTTTTGTTTAATAAAAAAAAAAAAGACATTTATTTTTCTGTATTGAGCATGCTGTGGCTAGTTCAAATTACATTTTACTGATTTCTTTTAATTGGATACTTATCAAGGTAAACCAGTGGTTTTCAATACTGATCCTGGAGGTCCGCAGCACTGCACATTTTGGATGCCTCTCTATCAGACGCACCAGTTCAGGTCTTGGTACCACTGTTTATGAGCTGATGATATAAACCAAGTGTGTTAATTAAGAGGGTCATCCAAAATATGCAGGGATAAAAAATGTGTTAGGGATATTCCATGCATTGGGAAACACTGGGGTAATATGTATAAATCAAGCAGTCTATTAATTTGCATATGGTATAGTGTAATATGTTTCAGATTCTAAAAATTAAAAGTGTTGGTTTTATGACATGGTATCAAAAACTCTTTCAATGACACAGGTGTCACTGCAAATGAGAGGTCCACGTTAGTGCTGCGTATCACGAACAGGTCTTTTTCCTGGCTTATGAGAGACCTACTCTCCTTAAATAACACAAAACATCATTTTAATCAGAAAAGCTAAACATGAGACTATTTCTGTTTTTATACTATTATATACAGTCGGATACTCATCAGAGTAAACTTTCCCACACAGATGAGAAACCGTGCTATGGAAATACATCTTTAGTTTAATATGGTTTAGAAACTAAAAACACTACTAGTATTTCCTTAGAATGGTGTGTCAAATATATTTGGATTCACTTCTAATTTACTCACACACATCCTGAAAAACTAAGTTTGAAGTCAAAGAGATGCCAGAACTGCTGCATACCACTCACAGGTCTTTCTGCATGGTTTGTGATAAAGCTACTTTCCATAAATCACACCATCAGATTTATCCACCTCAAAGAGAAACACAGGCACAGGTAACAGGATTTTCACCCGTTTTAAGTGAACTACGCTGTGCGTGGTGCTGAATCCTTCAAAACTGTTCTAACTAAAAGGGGGGGGGGGGGAAGTGTTTCTTTTTACTGTTCACTTACAACACATTTTAAGTGGAAATTGGGTCATTCAGATATGGGGGGTGGGGGGTCACCGAACAGGTGCGCAAAATACCGACCTTCTGTCCAGGAAACAGGTCGAAATATACTAAAGCAATGCAAGAATTTGTGCGAATTTATTCATTTTTTATATAAAACACAAGCGAATATGGGCTTCAAACAACACCAGGACCCTCTAACTCACCTTCCACCTCATCCTCAGGCAGATTGACCGGTGCCCGGTACGACAGGATATCAGGAATGGTGCAGATACCCCGGTACATCAAAGTGGAAGTCACCGGATGCATAGGCATTTTTGCAATTTATGTTGACCAGCACGTGTGTATTGATCCTCATATATGAGATTTACTGTCCAGAAGGCAACTTTTCACCCCACATCAGATCGGACTGAAACCCTCACTGGAAATCACGCGTTGAGAGGATTCCATGGAAAGGTCCGATAGAAGGCTATAGGCAACTCTCGCAGCGTGCGCAATTACGCAGCCCTCTCCAAGAAACCAGGTTTAGGGATTTGCAAGTCTTCACAGGTCACTGGTGCTCTAAATGTAAGGCTTTTGGGTTCGAATCTTCACAATATAAGCAAACTGCCGGGTCTTTAGTTTGTTGTAAAAATGACAAAGACAACGAATAACGGCGGCTCCATCGGCGGGGAAACTAGCAGATCCACATAATCCACCAGCTCACACGACGCGCATCAAACAAACGCGCATTTTCATCAATGCGACAAAGTATGTGCGCGTTTGGCGAGGTTGCGTGGATCGATTCGATCTCCAGGTCGTTAGACAGTGATCTTCATATGATTGTTTTCTCCTCAATCGCTTCTTAAGACACAGCAGTTGAGCCTCGAGCACGCACTTGTTGGACAGCGTGTGCGCGCTGCCAAGAACAATGAGTTAAAAATGCGCTTTACGCGTGTGTAGTTGAAGGTTAGGGTCTTTTTCTCTAAAGAAATCCAGTTTTTGTTTTTTCCTGTGTAAAAAAAAATCTAATATTTAAAAAAACAGGAAAAGATGGCACCGACATAATCAAACTTTCCAGCTAATCACAACATGCAGATAAGCGAGCAGTGCTGTGCGTGGGGAGACGCGGTGTCCGGGTTCCCTCGCGATGGATCTATATTTAGTCTGAGTGTAAGCTGCTGTTCTCCACAAGGTATTTCCCGCCGCAGGTGTTGGGAGGCGTTTACACAGGGCGCGTTCTTGCGTTCAGCAGCTAGACGGAGCGTAACAGATTGGAACACTCTTGACGCGTTTTGAAAAGTTGATCTGCTTGTTTTTAACATGGCAGGATGTCTTAAAATGTGACATTTTCTGAACATGAATATTATTTGCGTGGGCATATTTATTTTTAAGCCTATAAAACACTGTCAAAAACTTATATTTAATTAATTTAAATAAAATTTAAAGCGGAACATTTACTCATTAAATCAAATTGAGTATGTCTTTACAAGTCTCATATAGGCTATTATTATTTCAAATAGTATTAGGCTATTCTATGTTTAACTCAATGTGTTTCTTGTTGTTTCTTGAGAAATTTACTTGCAATTTCTGAGTAAAATAATTGAATCACCGCCAAATCAATGAACAAGGAGTTAATACTGAGCAACTTAAACCTTTTGAATTAGCCTAGTATTCACTTGAGTCAATGAATCAGTGACTAACCCACAAAAGTTTCGAGCTGTGTCCGAAATCGCACACTGTCTAGCATGTAGACTACTATATTTGGTTTGAAATTTATTTCATAACTGAATTCAGACGTGCTTTATAAGCCATGTTGTCATGTGAGATCACTGTGGAAGTACAACCGGAAGACGGAAGACAACAAACGCAGTGCTAAAAAGAGGAGGGGCTACATCAGGTCAATATAGTGTAGAAGTAGGCATATTCAGACACAGTGTCTTTCCTGAATGAATAAGCTCTTGGAAAGTATCGTTTAAACCAATGACTCAGTGACTAATGATTCATAAAGAGCATCACAATTGTTTCATTCCTGAATGAATCATTGTTTTTGTCCCTTACAGATATATGAACAATTGAGTGGCATTTTCAAAATGTCTGGCCCTGATATAAACACACAATTAAAAAAAACATGCACAGAAGGGAGACAGGAACACATCTTGAGTGAAAAATAGCACTAAACGAACACATCCTCCATATGAACGCCCCCTTACACAGAATTCTATGCGCAACACCACTATCAAGCACATAAAACCCCTCTCATTCATTCTCATTCATTTCAGTGCATGTATTTCTCCACGGGCAACTGTGATAGACGTGATTTCCAGACCCCCCTGAAACAAGAAGAGATGTGACTAATGTTTTCACAGGCCTGGGACAGATCCCATCCCCTTTGGCATTTCTTTAATGGAAACTCGTCTTCAAAAATTCACATACGGTTTGATAAGCCGTGAGTTACTGCTGTTCTTAAACTCAAAGGCTTTGTCAGATTTGTCCAAACAAGAGACTGAAAGCATCCCAAACTCTAGCGCGAGACAGCATGCCAAAGATGCTTATTATTTTGCATGTGCAAGAGCATCCTGGTGGAAATGCATAGCACGTTGCAATGCAAACATATTAATCAAAAGGTGCTTGGCATGGTGGAAGTCATCCACCGCACACTAATCTGTCTCAGCGTGGGTGGGTTATCTTTGCTTTTCTGCCCAGATTTCTGATATATTCGCAAGCAGGTGTTTGATTCCCTAGTAGGGATTTTCCGCATGCATTCTTCGTCAAATGCACTTAGTAAAAAACATATGCATTCTTTCTGAGACATATGAGTCTTATTACGAGTTATCTGGTGCTGTGATGGATTTGGGTGGTGTAATGATACCATTGTCTCCTCCAGCTGTGGACCAGAGCTCCAGCGACAGGACCCAGGTGCACATATCAAGACCTGATGGCCTATTACGTCCGATGGACTCTCAACCTCCAACGCCAAGATTTTGAGGCATTTTCTAGCCCCTCCACATAGTGACAGGTGTCCCGTGTTTTGCACACACACATACTCACACATCTCAGTGGGAGAGCGTAAACTTTTCACCGTGTCACCCACGTCAAACGCTGAGTGACAAGAAGAGAAAGGGACTTCTTTTTGTCTCTCTTCACTGCTCCTGAAGCTCTCCTGGGTGCATCACCTGCTTTGACAGAGAAACACTCCTCCAAGAGATTTTCATTTTTAGATCCGGCCCATTGGTGGGAAGCATCAGCTGTGAGCTTAATGTCAGAGGTTAATGCATTGCCCATAATGCATTGCTCGTTCTTAGTGTGATTAAGGCCAATAAGCCTGGTGTAAATTATGTATTATGTTATCTTGACAACATAAACCCCATGCAGGTTTGAAAACCTAATAACAACATGAACGCTCCAATGCATGCTGTCTTTCCTTTCTCATAAATAAACAAACAATAAAACACCTGACTGGCTTCACAAAGGACTTTCTTAGAAGGTGAATCCCACCAAAACATGTCATAAGCATTACTGCTATACAATCCTTTCTTTTAATTAAAGGAATAGTTCATCTAACACTCAAAATACTGTCAATATTTAGACTCATGTCATTCTAAACCTGTTTAACTTACTTTCTTCTGTGGAACACAAAATCTTCTAGTTTTGGTTGCCTTTTTCTCACCATGCTTTGCAATCGTTTTGAAGCTTGAAAGCCTCATTCACCAGTTTTTGTAAAGTTACCATTAAAGTTTTAAGTCTTCTGAAATCATACAATAGCTTGGTAGATCAAACCAAAATTTAAGTCATTATTCATTGTTAATCTTCTGTTACAGTGCAACTGGAGTCAGTTGAATCAGATCAGTCCGATCCATAAATGAATCAATCAATTCATTGCTGATCTTTTCTACAATAGATGGTGACTGAGGGGTTTAAGCTTCAGCATCAATAAAGTTATTATAAGTCTTCTTAAGTCATATAAAAGCTTTGTAGATTGAAAATGTAAGTAATTATTCACTGCTGATCTTCTGGTCCAGTGCAACTCAGTCAGTAGTTGAACCAAATCAGTCCGATCCATGAATAGCCAATTCATTGAAAACGTTTGAAGTTCAAGATTCAAAGCGATTGTAAAAGTATCATTAAACTTATAAGCCTACTGAAGTCATACAATTGCTTTGTAGACTGAAAATGTAAGTAATTAATGTAAGTGCAGCTGAAATTAGTGCATTGAACCAGATCAGTCTGATCCATGACTGAATCAATTCATTGAAAAATAATGTATTCATAATTTGGACTTAATAAATGACTGGGATGTTCAGGCTTCAAAAACGTTTCCAAAATGTCATGGACACGATTCATATGAATCATGCATTAAGTCTTCTGAAGTCATACAATAGCTTTGTAGATCAAACCGATATTTAACTGAATATTCACTGCTAATCTTCCATTTCAGTTCAAGTGGAGTCAGTGAACTGAACTTGAGAACCAGATCAGTCTGATCTGTAAATTAATCTAATCTGTGATTTAACTGATTCATTGAAAAAAAATTCTACTCAAAAAAATGATGCATTCATAATTTGGACATATTATGTTATATGTTATAGTCGTATGGACACTTTTATGATACTTTTATTATGCTTTTGCATTCTTTTTAAACCTTTAAGTCTCAGCCTCCATTTAATGCAAATGCATGGAAAGGAGAGGCGTTAAAAAAGCTATACAAGTTTAAAATGTCATGAAGGTGTGTAAATAATCATTTTTCCTCCCATTTATTATTTTAAATTAGCATAAGGCTGAAAAAAACTACCGGAATGTATAGATACTTAAATTTAATTAACAATCATTTTCATTAAATATAATGTCAAAAAGCATCTAAAAAATCATAACAGCTCAAAAGAGACTTTCATTAAACGAAACTAATAATAATAATTTCCTTTCATTTATTCCTTTCGCGTAATTATTAATCGCATTATTTTTTTCATTTAATAAATAATAATTTTCATTAATAAAATAACATCAAAACGATTAAAGAAAACTTTATTACTATTATTAATAATAATAATAATTGGTTTTTCTTTTGATATTAGGGGAAAATGTAACCCGGACACATCTGGCTTCCAGGAAATTTACCCTATTAAACCTTTGTTGCATATGCCTATAATAAATTTTGTCCAAGTAAGCACACAATGCCTTCAGAGAGCCGGACGAGTCCCTGCATGGGTTCCCTTTCACTCCAGTCCATATTGATCCCTGTATTGGCAGTGCCCACTAAATACAAAAAGCAAACGGAACCTCTTAGTAAACTCTATTCAGACATCTGCACAAAACCTCCACAGCACGGGGCAGCATCCAAAAGGTCACTCAATAGATTCCACTGGACTTTATTAGAACACATAGTGAAAGGTCTATTGTTCACAGGGCATGTTTCATTCATGTATAGCGCACAGAATCGAATGGCCCTCCAGAGGGACTGTCTGGAAGGTTTCACAGCGCATCATTGCTCTTAGTTTATATGTCGGTCTCTAGAGGGCAATGTGGAGAGCCAGTGGCTCCTGTCTGCTGGTGGGCTCCTGCAGCGGCAGACATTGGATTCTGGCTTCAGAACATTTCTGTGGACACTGACTCAAATTAGAAAAACAGCGTGAAGTGCCTGTCCACATATTTTATTCATTACCTCAAGTTTTCAGTATGCTCTCTGGAAGTTAAAAACTCTTTAAAAAGATATGTAAGTAGTTAAAGAGTGTATTTAGTGGATGGTTTTCATCTGAAGCCAGTTAGAGTGACACGGTCAATCCCTCGGAGGCAATCCCGCAATGCTAATGCTTTCCTAGACGCTTCAAAGTAATAAAGATTGTGACCTCTGAATTTTTCTTGTTCTTGAGAAGCTTGAGAAGTTCTTGAGAGCTCACCAGATTCTTCACCATTATTCTATTCTATTCTATTCTTAGGCAGTGCTTGGGGTACATGATTTTTTTAAATTTTATTAATAATAATTATGAGAATTTTCTTTGTGTATTATTTTGTTCTTAATAATAATATAATTCATATTTTTAAAGCACTGATCTACCATTCCAAACCACTTATCCTAAGCATGAACTTCAGCTCATATTTTGTATTGCTCAATTTTTGTTCAGAAATCAGAGAAAAAAACAAACAAAAAAAATTCACGTGTGACAATAATAGTGAAAAAAACAAACTAAGACAAACTAAATACAGAAGAACTGTGGCAACATCTCCAAGATGCTTCAAGAAACCTCCCTGCAAAGTTACCTGAAAAACTATGCGCAAGTGCACCTCGGGCAAAAGCTGCTTTAAACGCAAAGGATGGTCACACCAAATGTTGATTTAATTTAGCTAATAGAAGTTAATTGATAAAGAAAATCTATTTATGACATTACTTTTGACAGCATCCTCATTTTACAGCATTTTTACACCAGTGCCTTAAAACTTTTCTTTGCAAGTAGGTCTCTTGAAGCATCTCGGAGACGTTGCCACAGTTCTTCTGTATTTAGTCTGTCTCAGTTTGTTCTGTTTCTTCATGTCATTCCAGGCAGACTGGATGATGATCAGATCAGATCTCTGTGTGGAGCACTGGCTGTCAGAGAAAAATCTCACTGGATTATTACAATTAATGGCAAAAAATGAATGTTTGGAAATGTAAACTGATATTTCCTACTGACACACTACAGCAAAAGATAGAAATAACTGACTTAAAACCATTTTTAGCTGGTGAAAATACTAGTGTTCTAATAATTTTGGCCACCACTGTCTTTTTATGTATTTATTCAATTTGTATTTCAATCTATTCAGTGTATTTATTCAAATTGCTTTGAATCAGCATAAATCTATTTATTGTAAAAACAATTAAATTTATTCTGTTAAAAAGCATGAACATGGTTAAAATATGTCTAGCTGTGGAACATGCATTATTCAGTTAGATCAAATGAATGAGATATAGAGAAATAGTATTTAATGAAAATAAATATATACACCTGGTTATTGTGTACATAAAACACATTCAGTTTATTAGTACTTTTACATAAATCTTATTTGTTTCATTGATGCATTGAATTAAGTGTATTAGCTTGTTTATGTTAAAACTGAATGAAAACTTAATATGCATTTAAAATATATCCATTTGAAATTTAGGCCTAAATATCTGGAATTGCACCAGAGAGTAATTCCCCAGAATATATAGCAATCATCTAGGAATGCCCTAGCAACCACATAGCAACGAGCTAAAAATGACTCTGAACATCTTAGCACCCACTCACAGTACAGGCAAGCAGCACTCATATTTTCTTCAGAAATGTAAGAAGCTTGTTTGAAGTGCTGTGCGCGGATGATGGTGTGATGCTCTGGGCTGTTTCTGCCTGCAGGCTGCATGCGGGGATCCAGGCAACATTCAAAGTCAATAATATCACTGATGTCTCTGTAGAAAGAAAATTTTAAAAATCTCTCCTGCATTTGCCGGCTACTCTTCTAATAGACTGGATAAATGAGAATGGACTAAATTGCAAAGCTGCCATCTTCTTTACATGTGTCCTGCCCTTGTAGACATCATCAATTAAAGCAGTTATTTTTCTACATGCTATATATATTATACAGAGGTGTAAAAAGTACTCAAATTTTACTCAAGTGAAAGTAAAGATACTCAGTGAAAAGTATCTGGCCAAAAACATACTTGAGTAAAAGTAAAAAAGTACAACTTTAAATTGTACTCAAGTATTAAAAAAGTAGAAGTACTTATTTTTTCTGACAGACATACAGAAGTTTTGTTAAAGGGAGAAAAATACAGGTTTTTCAATTCAAATTGATTTGTATAGCGCTTTTCACGATACAAATCGTTGCAAAGCAGCTTTACAGAAAATTTAAGTTCCTACATTATATTTAGGAGTAGGTTATTGGTGGTACAGCAAAAAATCATGCAGTTAAATTATATATATATATATATATATATATGACTTTCATTTATTAGATGAACACACAAACTAAGATCTAAATCATCTAAACTAAATCATCTTTTTTCGTATAACAAGTATGGGACGTCCAAAAATGACGCTTCAAAAACTACACAAAGTGAATATGACAGTAACTCATACAAGCCCTGTTAATGAATCAGTGTCTTCTTAAGTGAAACAATGAAAATTACAAATACTAATATTTTAAACTTGACCGTCGTGTTCACTTTGTGTGTTTTCTGAAGTGGTCCTGTCCCCTTGCATTATAAGGACTAATAATCTTTACTTGTGTTCATCTGAAGAAAGAAAGTCATAAACATCTGGGGTGACATGAGAATCTTAATGTTTGGGTGAAATATCACTTTTAATAACAATGTGATGCAGAGGTTAGAAACATATTCCAGACAGAATGCAAAAATGGGTTGAATTAATAAAGAGAGTCATAGAATTAAAACATACAATATTAACGTTTTGAAAGGCCACTTTTTTGTGTTGTCTACGTCACTGTCTAAAAGGATAATTAATCTTTTAATTGTTTATTTGGGGAATTTTTTTGTGGGGACTTTTCTCAGGAAATATTGCTACATAATTATTTGCGACTAATTATATGAATTAATGAGCAAATTGTGTAATTATTAAGATTAAGAAAATATACATTGAGAGTCCAAATTCCTACTCAATGCATCATATAATGACATATTATTAATACAACTTATCCACTACCTGGTAAGTATGTCACTAAACATGAATTACAATTAAGTAAACGTACAATGTTCATTTAAACACTTTTTTTGGAGATTTGTAACATTTAATTAAAAAAAGAATTCCCACAAAAATATTAATTATATATTTTTTAAATTATCAATTATTTTATTTGCACTCAATCTTGTGCATTCAGCCAATGTATTGCACAGCTAATAGCTCTATCAAAACAAAGAATAATGAATAATCTTTTCTGGGGGAAAACGCAATTTTGCTACCTCAACATGCTTCCTCAGATTTTGAACCCAGACATTTACCTGATGAAAGTCATAACTGAAGCAGAACTGTGTGTGCGCTTGATGTGTGAAAACAATGATCATTGGTTCTCATGTCAAGCACGCACGTTTGAGCTTCCGTTTCCCATATTTAATGTGTATAAGATAACATAAAAATGTAATGTACTTTTTAAGTTGAAATAAAATTGTAAGAAGTAAAAAGTACTGTTTTTTCTTCAGAAATGTAATCAAGTAAAAGTACAAGTAGTCCGTTTAAATTGTACTTGAATAAAGTAAAAATCCCCCAAAATAATACTTAAGTACAGTAATCAAGTAAAATTACTCAAGTATTTTATACCTCTGATAGTATATGCACACACAAAAATAAAACGTATAGGTCTTTATCTCAGCAGAAATCGACAGAATATTCTCTGTATCCGTTTTCTCTGAGGGAAGGGAGAAAATAGTCAACAAAATAAAGCACAGCCAATATTTGTAAATTTATGACAGAATAATAAAGAAATAATTTTCTTTCTTTTTAAATTTTTTTATGAAGTAACACAGTCCAACAGTGACACCAGCAGATAAATTTCAGAAGGCGGCAATGTCTCTTTTGTCTTTTGTTTGTAAGAGGAGACGATGTGATGTTCATAATGGGTGCATAAATCTGCCAAAAAATCTACATAAATCAACATATAAAATCTACATAAAACTGCTGAAATATACAGACATCATCACGTCTGGTCATGTCACAATCGCCTTTTTTAAATGAACAACTAAAAAAGTGTTAAGAAATCAAAGCAAATAGCAAACTGAATTATAAATATTCTTGCTATGAAACAATTGTAGTTGTATAATATAACATAATACACACACACACACACACAAAACAGCAGGCCAATAGCAGTGACCTGCTCAACAAGATTTAGATTACGCCGCCAAACCACTCAGATGTATAATGTTTACAGAGGGAGAAGTACCCTTGGTGTGTTTTAAGGAGGAGAAATAGACTTTTTATTTTTTGAGATCAATAGCCAGTAGAACATGGCACATCCAGGGGCAAGGTTGTGTCCTTGAGGCTTTCTTTACAAACTTTCTGAAAACAGCCGAGCTTGTTCGTAAGCATCTCTGCTTCCTACATCCTGGCCTCGCCACCAGCCGACACGGCCATGCGCTCAGGAGGGACGCGGGGAGATAAAACACATGAAAGCGCGGCCTACTGAAGACATGTGGAGCTGCCAAACGGTGCTGGACTGGGCTGAGAGCCTGCACAATCCACTGGCATCCACGCATCTCCTCCCAAACACTTCCAAACTTCCGCTTTTTTTATCTTAACGTGGTCCTCCTGTCTCAGAGAGAATGAGTGTGCTGTTGGCTGGCATTAAGCTCTTTTTGAAGTGTTGCTCGGCTGTTATGGGACCTCGACAGAGAGAGGAAGAAAGTAAGAGAGGGGAGGAAGGGAGCAACGAGATAAAGACAGAAGGTCGTACAAACGAGAGAGATTTGGTGCGGAAGTAGAATGGCCTCTTTTCAGGATGTAAGATGAACAGAAACGACGATGATCAAAAGGATATTCCCTTATGAAGACAACTTCAGCTGCTCATCTAAGATAAAGCTACTTTTGAGATATTTACGCTCAGCAAACAGGAATCCGTGTGCCAGTTTTGTCGTTCTTCACAGCTTAGTCATTAAAACAGAAACTAAGACTTCAAAATCTGTTCTTATTGTTTAACGCCCACTATATAAATAAAGGAGCTCTCAGTAATATTTATCTCATTAAAGATGTTTCACGCAAGCAGTGAATAGTACTTTTAATAGTAAAATGTGTTTAAAAATGATGTCAGCTCGCATGAGACGTGACTCCAGTCATGTCAACGGCCTAGAAAAAGCTGTTTTATTCTACATGGTGTAGGTGGCCTCGTGGGGGCCGAACGAGGAGGTCTATAATACCTGGAGAAAGCATTAGCATTCACATTCATCTCGCTGGCAGTTGCTTAGCAAGTGCAGGACCTTTGTTAATGGGACGAGAATGTTTTGAGCCAATCATCTGAGCTATAAAATGAAATGTCATTCTGAAAAAAAAAAGTTAACCTTAAAATGGGATTCATGTGGGAAAATCTGTACTATGATACAGCAAAATGGTTTTATGGTCAATTTATTTAATTAAAATAAGCTAAATTTTGTTGAATAAACATTTTTTAGTAAAAGGAAACATATGTTAGTTAAATGCACATCACAAGTGGACACTAAGAAGTCTTTCCATTTACTCAAAAGCACAGACTTGAATACTGGAATCTATTCAGTATTAATTGAGTGATATAACTAAAAATACTAAGTTACACTAAAAATCTATTTCTAAAATTAAGATCAATTTATTTAGTGTAACTACTTTCCTTAAACAATACAGTTAAAAAAAAATGTTTTTTTAATTCAGTGTAGTAGAGTACGACGGCGTTTTAGTGCCTCGTTAAAAAAATTTAAAAAAAAAAATCTAAGATTACGAGATTAAAGTCGTAATATTTCGAGAATAAAGTCGAAATGTTACGAGAATAAAGTCGAAACAGTACAAGAATAAAGTCGAAATGTTTCGAGATTAAAGTCGAAATGTTTAGAGAATAAAGATTATATAGTTGTAATATTTTGAGATAGGCTATTCTAGCCTTTTGCTCATGCAAATGGCCCGGATTGAGAGCACCGGGAGATATTCCAAATCTCAGTTTTCAAAATCTGTCAGTTTTATAGCGAAATACAAACAATATGTAGGCTATATTGCAATAATGTGTTTGTTAAGCGGCATGTGAGTCAATCATCTTTCCGATTACAATAACGAACGACGAGACATTTTCATTATAAATTAGGCAAAACTTTTTTTTTTATGCGTTATGATGTTCCTTCAATTTATATCTTGCTATAAACTTGAAATAAAGAGCAAAAACACATTTATAATTTGTATTTCGTTATAAAACTGGCAGAATTTGAAAGCTGAGCTGTGTGTAAAAGCAACAAAGCACAAAATTGTTGCGATTACTGGTTGGCTGGCGCGCTACAAATAATGAATGGAAGACGTTAAATATTATGTCCTCATTTACAGTATACCCAGGGGCGTAAATTTCATCTGACAGTAGGGGGGTACAATAAACGTAAAATTCCTCAAGAGCAATTTTTGAAGGGGACACAAATAATACAGCCAAAATTGTACTTGTAAGGATAGCTATGCGTACACAGCATGTGTACATAGCATGGAGACCGTGTTTAAATATGAGTTCATGGTTCACCACGCGGTCATATTATAATTATTATTTTGCGTCATCCATAGTATTTAGGTTTCGTCTGTAACCTAGTACATCTCTTTCGCATTAATTCAAACCGCATTAAACCCACTGATCTGCCACTTAACATCATATTGAATGAAACCCAACACGTAGGTCTACAATATTAGCCTAATATCAGTTCACACACAGGCTTATCGCCGTGTTAGTGGTGACAAGCTACGGTATTAAGTTTGTTAACCTTATAATCGCTCATAGAAAATTGAAAAATCGCTCATAATTTTTTTTGTCATGACTAATTTATTAATGATACAGCATCATCTGTATTAAAGAGAAAGAATCATTTCA
The DNA here is from genome assembly GCF_012432095.1 of Onychostoma macrolepis. Lineage (NCBI taxonomy): Eukaryota > Metazoa > Chordata > Actinopteri > Cypriniformes > Cyprinidae > Onychostoma > Onychostoma macrolepis. Next base: position 38,809,170 of record NC_081159.1, on the reverse strand, counting down.
CCCGATGTTTAAAGAGAATAAAATAGCCTTGACAGCCTACTTACACATAACTAACTTGCTCTCTCTCACCGGACTCCTGTGTGTGTGTATCGGTAAAGAAGGAAAGCAGGCAGTGGACCAAACCACTATGAGGAAAGGGAGGGGGGAATCAAAACATTTCCGAACTTAAAACGTTTTTTTTTTTTGCGTTTATTTTGTTTTACTAATCACACAATTATTTTAAGTATATGTCCATTGTATTATTTTCAATACACAGAGTCGCTTGTAATGATATTTTTAGGGGGGACAAGCCTCAGATAGGGGGGGTCCTGTCCCCCCCGTCCCCGGATTTACGCCTATGAGTATACCATGAATAAAACAGTTTGTGAATAGTCACTTAACATTTACAGCAGAAAAGACAACAATATAACGTATGTTAACAAATTTGAGTCCACTTCAACCTTTAGATCATTTTATTGCTGTTTAATTAAACAAGCTATGTGAGGAATGAAAGTTTGGACACCACAGACGTTTTTGCGGAGCAGGTGGTGGAATTTTCACAATAATTTAATGAATTTATTCACGTAAATACAGCGATCTGTCACGCCACATTAAAGATCTTGAAAATCACATTATTTTAAGACACATAATTTGTGTTTCGTTATAAAACTGATTTTGAAAGCTGAGACTTTGTTTTATATTAAAAGCACTAAAAGCACAAACTTAAGCTATTGCTATTGTGTGGCTGGCGCACTACAAATAATGAATGCAATGGAAAACATGAAATATTATTTCCAAGCATACTGTCCCCGCGAGTATGACACATGGTATGATTTCTGCTAATAATCTACAAATAATATATTTGTAGTGTATTAAAAAAGGGTTAAATAAGAGAGCTACAGCGCCCCCCAAATGAATGTCGATTGAGTGTGTGAGCTGATGTTAAGATAAACAGTTGCTCCTGTTCAGTCTGTTAATAATATCATATTCTTGATATTATGCTGTTTCCGCGAGTCCTTAAAATTGACATCCCAGTAAGATGATGCGGCCGCTCGGATGCAACAATATTCAAATCAATTCTGGTGGCCTGGTAACTTCTCCCGGTGCTCTCAACGCGGGCCATTTGCATGCGCAATATAGGCTATAGCCTACTCTCAAAATATTATAACTTTAATTTCTACGATTTAAATGACCGAAACATTTCGACTTTATTCTCGAAGTATTTCGACTTTATTCTCGAAGTATTTCGACTTTATTCTCGAAGTATTTCGACTTTATTCTCGTAATATTTCGACTTTATTCTCATAATATTTCGACATTATTCTCGAAACATTTCGACTTTATTCTCGTAATATTTCGACTTTATTCTCGAAACATTTCGACTTTATTCTCGTAGTTTCGACTTTATTCTCGAAATATTACGACTTTAATCTCGTAATCTTAGATTTTTTTTATTTTTTAACGAGGCACTAAAACGCCGTTGTATACTTGTGATACTAGCTTTTTGTCATAAAGATCCAACTAAACATTGTGCTGCATTCTCAGCATCACCACAAGGAGCACTATAGCAGGCATTAATGTGATTTTTTATTTTTTTTTTTATTATTGTTTTCTACTTTTTAACTTTGTTTTCAACTACTGTCACCACTAATAATTAATGATTACAAAACTTTACCTCCAAAAGATGTGATTACCTATGATATACAAACCTTTAACATAATCCGTTGTTGACAGCAAATAAAGGCCCATTTCAGTTTTAAATAATGACTTTTACAGCTCTGTAAAGTGCTTCTAAAACTTGCAGCAAATAATCAGGGCGAATATGATGCTTTGCAGAACTATCATTAGCAATAACTGGCTATGAATCCGAGTTTTAACCTCATCATAAATCTGTGCACAGTCCATCAAGCCATAAACCTGTCACCGAGCCAATGACCAATAATTGATAGCGAACTCAAGGCTTTGCAGCTCTAATGGGATTCTGATACTAGTGATCAATCTCTATCTCTTCCCACAGCTCATTAATGCTCATCTTCCCACATTTGGAATGCAGTAAGTGTCTGTTCTCCGCTCTCCTCTCACCTGCAGGCCATTTCCAGCCCTGCCTCTGCATCTATCAGCCCACCGTCGAGATGATACGTGCCTCACGTTTGCCGCGCTCTCGCTGCGTAATGATGTAGACAAGCTGTGCGCTTTTAAAAATATATTAAACATCTGCCCCGGGGATCTCACCCCTCTGGCAGGGAATGGCAGAATGACCGTTATGCACGGCAGCTGGCTCACATGGTTTGGATGGAGAGCCAGGCTGCATTAATAGGATGGCAGTGCTACGCTGCCGTTTATATACAACAGGGGTAGAGAAAGATCAAGAGAACGTCGAACACAGAGCAATCTGTGTGTTTGTAAATATAACCTGTGTATCTGCACTCCTGGGCATCGGCAGCAGAAAGCTGCACTTGTTCCAGAATATTAATCACGCAAGGGGAAAAAAAATAAATAAAAAAGGCCTCCTTCACATCAAAGTGGGAGAAAAAGGACAAGACAGGATGGCTGTGTCATGCACTCATACACCCTCACTCTCTCTCCATCTCACTGCATCTCGGCTTTCATCCATCCACCCGCTTCAGTCTGTTTTTGGATGTTTTTAGTGCAAAAGCTTATGACACATCAAATTTGGAAACTGATTTTTTTCTCATTTTTCTTATCCAGGAAAAGTAAAGGCAAGTGGTACATTGAAATAAAAATAAAATTATTTTATTTAGTGAATCTTTATTTAAAAACGGAAACTGCATGCTGTAGGGTTCAAAAGTTTGAGACCCCCAGTGTAAATGCTTCTATTTTGCACTATTTAGTATTTATCATCAGAAATTATATTATCAGCATAACAATTTGAGAGTAAATATAGTATATAGTATGTGTTTTGCCTCTGTTAGAAGCTGTGTACAATTTATGATGGACATTAGCATTTATCAGTATTGTATTTCTGTTATACTTTAATGTTCTGTATAATTTTAATTTTGCCTGCCGTGTAAGTTCTTATGTGAGGACTCTTATTTTGACGCGTTTCCGCGAGCGACGCACATTAGGTAATAGAGTGGGGGAACTATGACGTCACTTTGTAGACGGATCGGCGGTTAGCATGAAACTGGTTCCTCGACAAAAAGTCAATGTGATTTTTCCATAAACTTTTGGATAATCGCAAAAAATAAGCTCTGTGTTCAATCATAGTTCATGAAACTTACACGTTTTGTCCATCAAGATAATCTTCACAAAATAATATAACTGATGAATTTTGAAGCCTAAATAAAACCGGCAGAACTAAAAAGCTAAACTTAAGCTATAAACGAACTACAGCACCACGGTCGCTCTCCTACAACGTCACCACCAGACCGCTCCTGATAACTTTTTCAAACTTATTTTTAACACATTCAGTGAAAAGGATTTACTCTGTATATGAATTTTAATCCACGCTACATGAACAGTTTCATATAAACAAATAAATACAGAACTAGAGCCAAACTAAAACTGAAATGAGACATTAGTAATAAAAAGTATAGTGAATAAATAAAATAATTTAAAGCACATTTAAAGCACGTATTTCTGTACATTTCGAAATAAGGTGCATTAAAAGTGAATAAATCCTTGATTAATATGAATATTTTAATTAAAAACGTATCCCCGCGTATTTAATCTTTTAAATAACAGCAGAGTGAGCAAGTTTTGGATATGGTAAGATTAAACTTATTTTAGTGAACAAAGCACCACATTTCAGCTATCATTTTGTTAGGGTGGGTACACAAAATGGTATTTTATCCTTGCTTCTAGGAAATCCTCAATCTATATGCTTTCTAACAGCTTTATGTTGCCGTAAACATTTAATTTTAACGTGGCTTTAAGCACTGCATCATTAAAGTTTCACTTTCACCACGTTTGTAAATGTGGTGTTTACATGTAATAATCGTAATATGAGTTTACCTTATAGTACGAACCCAGAGTCTCTGTATCAGTAAACGATAAAACGAGCTCCATCCGAAGACGTGTAGCATTTAGGGGCAAAGCAAAAAATAAAAATAAAATTGTCGAAGATATAAAATGCGTTTTTTTTTTTGGATGTTATGTAAGAAAAATAAATGTTGATAACAACAAAAAAAAGATATAAAATGCGGGAAACTATTCATTGGTTATTCTAAAATTAATTGTATTACAAATCATACTACAACTGGAAAATACTGTAAATTGATCAACTGTTAGGCGTGATGACGTTGAATGTCTCCAATAGCGCCTGTAGTCAACTTGTTAGCAACAGTCTTTTTTAAGCAACATAACAGTTTAAAAAATCAGAGTGGGGTGTAACTGGTGTGTTTTATATCGTAGAATAAAACGTGAAAGTATCTTGAGCTTGTGTGAACCACGGACCTTATTTAAGGGATTTAACTAAAATCCCATTCAAAACCCATTAAGTCTGGGACGATGGAACCAGAAGTGCTAAAATGCTTCCGGATTTCCGTACGGGTTCGGGTCTATATTTTAAATGGTCAGCCGGGTCCGGGTCGGGTCCCAATCTATTACTTCGGGTCCCGGGTCTGTTTAACATTGTGTGTAATACCCGAGTCGATCGGAGAACACCGCACCCGCCAGTGATCAGTGTCAGTCAGCATGTGTCTGTTTTGTAACTTGCAGTTTGTAAAATTAGGATGAGAAAATTGTGAGCGGGAAATGAGGTGAAAGAAAAAAAACAAAAACACGCATTACCTCAGCCGCCAGAAGCAGAGCGCGGGCGGAGTTAATGTAGCCTACTGCACGCGGACGGTGATCATGGATTCCTTCATGAGTGATTACAGTAGTGCATACAGTAGTTTAGTCTATAATCAATGATCCTGTGATTATTTGGAACTAAAACATTCTCTTTTTTATAATACATTTTTTGTTAAGCTGTTAATGTAATTTATACTGATACTTTCTGTACTCAATTACAGAAAAGAAAAAAATGGACAGTTGGCATTTGGACTCCAGTTGTGTAAATAACTACATTGTAAAAAGTGTTAATGTGCAGTTGTTAAAGAGCTAAGTCCACCTGATCTCACTCTTAAGATAACTGTATTCTAACATACAATCAATAGCCAAGTGTTCAGAACTGGTTTTCTTGGGAAGAAATGACGGCTTTAATACAATACAATGCAGCTTTGATTTTTCTTTTTTCTCTAAGGACAAAACAGTTTTCTCATTTTTATCACTTGAGCCTTGCAATGCAACTTGCATTGATTCAAATCTATTTTCATCATGTGTTTAGAGCATGAATAGACTTTCTTTCAATCTACACAGTAAGGTTAAAGTCAATGTGCTTCAGAAAAACATCTGTAAGAAGACCAATTCTGTTGCGTCACACAACAGTGCCCAATCATTTTAAAAGAAATATGATGTTGTGAAGTTTTATGAATGGAGGACGGAAAACTACAGCAACTGGAAATTTACATCACTCATCCACTACACAGCATGTTTGGGCTTTTTAGGTGGATGATACAGGCTTATTAGAAAGTTGTTAAACCATCAAAGTCACCACAAATGATGATTGTTTGGGCATAACAGCATATAATACAGCAGCTCTCATCTTTTCATACTCCAGACATGTCATTCCTTTCATAATATGTGAAAAGAAGACACCCATAGCTAATCTTCAAATTAGTTTTTTTCTGTGTTGTCATGATAAAAGTAACTGTTAAATTTCTCTATTTATGTTAATTGATGGACTGAAGTCAGGTGGATTACTTATGGATTATTGTGATGTTTTATCAGCTGTTTGGACTCTCATTCTAACAGAACCCATTCACTGCAGAGGATCCATTGGAGAGCAAGTAATGTGCTTTAATGCAAAATTTCTCCAATTCTGTTCCGATGAAGAAACATACTCATCTATATCTTAGATAAAACAAGAGATACATTTTTGGGTGAACTATTCCTTTAATCTAGCATTGCATCCTCGAATAAGCATTGTAATAAGCATTGCGACAGTGATAAATAAGAGAATAATGCATCTTTTGAGGAAGAAAGAAAACAAACAAAAGTTAATTAAAATTAAACGATATTAAAATACCACTCATGAAACCAATAATCCTTATTTTCTTCCTTTTATCTTCTTTCTTTCAGTGTAGTTTATGATCAAACGTATTAACATTTCTACCATTGGCCGGTTAAGAAGATCTAGCAATTTTTTCTTTGCTTTAAAACCAGCTGGTACTCTAAAAGATTCTGGTTTACTTTGTTCAACCTGTAAGTCTTTGTATCTTAAATTCGTAACTTCTTATTAAAGGGTTAGTTCACCCCAAAATGAAAATTATGTCATTAATTACCTCATGTCGTTCCAAACCCATAAGACCTTCGTTCATCGTCGGAACACAAATTAAGATATTTTTGATGAAATCAGAGAGCTATCTGACCCTCTATAGACGGCAACGCAACTGAAATGTTCCCAGGTCCAGAAACGTAGTAAATACATCGTCTATGTCTACACTGTTAGACATTTCTGTAATTTCCACAGTTATTTACTGTATATCACCCAGTGTAATACTGCAAATTCCCTTTACAGTAAATAACTGTAATACCCTTTGCATCATGGGAATTTTCTGTGATGTCAGACCCCACATACAGAGACTCACTGTATTTTTTTAAATTGCTGTATACTACTGTAACGGTCTCTTTGGCGCCATTATACTGAGGTTGTTTTATTTTCCTCATTTCTTACATTTGGATTGACACAATTTGCCCTACACCGTGTCTACAACGCCGCAACAGCTTGAGACTGACTACTGGATGTGTTACATCGCTTCTAATGATTGGAAAATCCGTTTGTACTTCGTGTCAGAAACAGCTTGAGCGCTTGGAGTATATCTGCACCTCAGAAATATACCGGGGCATCACTTTACTGTCCGCATCCACTGTAGATAGTATATATAATGGGTTCTATATTGTTGTCTGTTGTCACGCCGCGCGCCGCGCCACTCGCCTCAGAGGAAGACACGGAAGCAGCGGGGCAGCGCGGTGGGTTTTTCCTGGGGATGAACCCGCAAGAGTGGAAGAGCTCCGGAGAACATCTACGCTGTGTGGATGCACCTTACGAGAGAATAAGCAAGGTAAAAATATGTGTACGTTTGTCTGTGTGTTTGTGTCAGATTTTTGCACACCAGTTTAATCATTTACCCGTCAACATGGCGGTAACAAACTTAACTATGGTAAACTGCGCTGTCATTTCAAACGACTTTTGTCAGCTTATTGAATTAAGTTACCGAATTAAAATTGTTTTTAACTAGCAACGCTTATCTTATATTAACATTAGGTTAACTAATGTGAAATTTAGTTCAGGTGTTAGTAGTTAATGTTGGCCAGTAGCCTATTGAGAAAATAAAATCGTATGTTAGCTAGGTTAAACTAGTTTTATGGCTAGCTGCCTTTCTAGTTTTAGAATTAGTTTGTTATAGTTTTTAATAGAATTTAAAATTTACTGCATTTTTTTGTATTTGTGTTTCAAAGGCAACTGCAATGAAGCATCAAGAAAGACGGGCAGGCCAGCCACCCTGAGACTGATAATTCATGGTAAGAGAACAACTATGGTTTTGAGAGATTTGTGTATTCTGTATGAGGTTTGCCTTTTAAAAGTGTGCTATTTCTACTTCTTGTTTTTCAGAGAAGACATTTCTGTCAAAGTGGATGGTGAGCAAAGATGGTGGCCACGTTTTGGAGCAGCACCTGGGTTTTGCAGATGGCTATGTATTCTTTGGCTGTTTGTCTTTTTCCCCATTATGTTTCTGTTGCCTAAAGATTCTTTGTGAGGATGAATCCAGTGGACACAACATAATGCACTGCAAAACGTCCTAAGACAGGAGAAATGGTGAAGATGCACTGTTCCAGCATTGGAAGTCTGTATTTTTAAGTGTTATACATGCAGTGTTTTAAATAAAGAATTTGATATTTTGTAATTATTGTGTCTGTTTTAATTGAATGCCAGTAGTACCTATGTAGAGTAAAAATAAAATGAATTCTATATAAAAATGATAAAATCTAATGAAATCTGTATTAAAATGAATGAATTACAGTAGTATACTGATAAATCAAATGCAGTTTGCTACTGTAAATCTTAATTACAGTAACTTACTGGCAACAGTGTTGCCAGTAAGTTACTGTAAAAACCCTTTGAAATGTCTAACAGTGTATGTGACATCAGTGGCTCAACTTCAGTTTTGTGACGCTACAAGAATTTTTTTTTTTTTTGCGCAAAGAAAACAAAAATAACAATTTACTCAAGCATTCTTCTCCCCCGATTTACGTTGTCCGACATTTTAGAGAGTATCACAATGCATATGCATGCTTTCACCTAAGCATAACCAAAGCTTATTACACAGCTTTTGTTCACGCACGTACTTTCCCCTCGAATGTAAACAACGCTGATTACGTAAAATACGTTCTTGGGTACTCTCCAAAATGGTGGAAGACGTAACTCGGGGGGAGAAGAATGCTTGAATAAATTGAGTAAAAAATAAAAAAAAGTATTCTCGTAGCGTCGCAAAACTGAAGTTGAGCCACTGATGTCACATGGACTGTTTTACTGATGTATTTACTATGTTTCTGGACCTGGGAACATTTCAGTTGCGTTGCTGTCTACGGAGGGTCAGATAGCTCTCCGATTTCATCAAAAATATCTTAATTTGTGTTCCGAAGATGAACAAAGGTCTTAAAGGTTTGGAACGACATGAGGGTGAGTAATTAATGACATAATTTTCATTTTGGGGTGAACTAACCCTTTCAAATCTGTACTGACTTGTTCGTGGCTCATTTCATGCTTGGTGAGTTTGCTTTATTTATATTCCACCATACAAAGAATGAAAATGACTTTACTTTTGTTAACCAAAGTCCCACCTGGATTTCATTTATAAATAAATTCACCATTAGGCCTTTCTCAGAGAAAGTATCTCTATGATTGCACCCAGAACTGTCAAGATGTGACAGACAAACAAGCTCAAGTGTCTCATTAAAGCAGAGGGAAGATACTTCGGCCTGTTTTTTTATTTCAGCCACAGTAACAACAGTTTTTTAGTCTAAAAGTGAACCATTGTAATAACAGCTGCTCTAATAATATTAATGATATTATTCAATGAGTCAAAATGGGGGGAAAAAACATTGACATTAGGGGTGTGCAATATTGACAAAAAATAATATCTCGATATTTGCTGGGATTTTATCGATAATTAGACAATATTTTGCTGAGTGTGTTATTGTACTGGTACATTAAGGACTGTCGTGGACAGCTGACTCCGAAAGTTTTTGATATTCTTCATATTCTGTGTGGTGGTCAGTTCACACTGATAGAACTTAATCTTTTCCAATAAGTTTAAACTGATTTTTAAATTTTTATGAGCATTTTTACCTTTTAAAAGCCATTTATTTATAAAATTCTCCATTATCTTTTGAGTCAAATTCTTACATTTAATCAGTGAATTAGAATAATGAGACTTTTGGGCTGTTACCAAGCAAATTAAATCAGAAGTGGCTGCACCTGAAGTGACATCTAGATGTTCTCACTGTTTAATGCAAGACATGAATACATTTAACCTGAAATTACAAATACATAAATCACGTTTTCATATATTAAACATAAAAGGTTAAGTACTGATATTTGAAATTATTTAAATAATAAAAGACACTTTGAATGTGAAATTAAAACCGCCAGCAGGTGGCAGCAAGTCACTGTTAATAAGTGATTCATTGTGATTGAACCGAATCATTCAAACAGTTGATTCATTCAGGAATGAAACGCCGTCAGGTTACTCAGAGACGCAAAACAGTGCTGTGGCTGTGATTGGAGTGATTTTTGTTGCCGAAATAAAGTAAAAACAGGAAATATGGTGTCTAAAACGTAAGTCTCTTAATTAACTTCTTGTTTATTGAACTGTTGTATTAAAAAAAAAACAAAAAAAAAACATTATCACATTTGTATTCATGGTAATTCTTGGAGTGTTATTTTTTGTTACTCTTCGTGTGAAATTGATTAACCAGGCTTTATGAAGTGGTATAAATAGCCTATATACATTTTCTGCGACCATGTCTTTAATTCTGTGATCATTCTAAATGTAGTGAAAGTGCAGTGAAAGAACACACACTACACACGCACGTGCACTAGTCTAGACATCAAGTAATGAATGAGTGCACTCTGTAGGTGTTTTGAATGGTTTTTGCAAAATACTCGATAATGTCAAATTGCACATCGTTAAAACAACAATTATGATATTATCGCAGACGATATTGCACACCCCTAATTGACATTGTGTCAATGAACCTTACAGCTCATGCAAAAATGCCAAAAATTCAGCTCATGCAAAAATTACTCCCCAAGGCCAAGATGTAGATGAGTTTGTTCATCAGAACAGATTCGGATAAATTTAGCATTACAGTAAATGGGTGCCGTCAGAATGAGAGTCCAAACAGCTGGTCATCACAATAATCCACAAGTAATCCAGGAGTCACATCAAAATCCACCAGCATTTTTGTTTAGAACAGTTTTCAGTCTTTTTATAAACGGTGCTTGATCTCTGCATATTTCTCTTGATTCAGATTACTTTTTTTACTGGAGAAAACAATACTATGGATAGAGAACTTATTTTAGTCAAGAAACAATGGTTTGAAGTTATAAAACATTTATTATGTTTCAAACACACAGCTTTTCACTTTACTAGTGTCATGTGGATTGCTTGTGGATTATTGTGATGTTTTTATCAGCTGTTTGGACTCTCGTTCTTACGGCACCCATTCACTGCAGAGGATCCATTAGTGAGCAAGTGATGTAATGCTAAATTTCCTCAAATCTGTTTCCATGAAGAAACAAACTCATCATCATCCTCATGGCCTGAGGGTGAATAAATTTTCAGCAAATTAAAATTTTTGGGTGAACTATTCCTTTAAAGCAGCTTATATATGGCATCCATCCTTACATTCTATAGCACAGCGCTGGTCAGACGCTTTCAGGTTTAGTAGCCACAAGGGTTTTTAGGATATAGCCCGACCATTCAATCACCAGGACACAATGCCATCTAATATCACATTACTCTGCCAATGACTGAGTGTGATGGACTTCTACTGTGCCACATCCGGACGCTCACATCTGAAGAATGTCTGTTCAGTCAGAAATGTGTGCTGGTGCTCTTGATGGTGAGTAATAAGTACGAGGTGTACTACAAGGAACTAGCATGGGAAAGCACTATCACTATAATACTATATCTTCAGGTCAAGATCCATCTGGTTTTTGACGTATTTGTCACTACAGGGAGCAAGCATGAGCTCCAAGGAAGAATTATCAGGGAAAGAAATGCTCTCTGATCGGATGTCTGAAATTGCTCTCTAAAGTTCTGCAACAAGAATGATTTGGTTTAATTGGGTTTGGTTTGAATGGAGCTCATCAGCAGCATCAACAACACTGTAAACCATAATAAGCTACATTTTAAAAATATTCTTCCCAATTTAATTAACTGCCATGAAGTTCTTCTAACGTGGTCTTCTAAAACAGTGAACTTAACCATCAAAGTAAATTGAACTAGCTCCAAATTCAAAATATTTTTTAAATTCCATATTTATATGATAGCACATGATGACATATTGTAAGAGGAATTACAACTGGAATCAGGTCAGGCACTTAATATTAATCTCCACAAAAAATAAAACTGTATGATTTACAAAGAATTCAAAAGAGGAATGCGAGAATTTAAATGGTTAGTTCACCCAAAAAAGAAAATTAGCCCATGCTCACCCTCAAAGCATCCTAAGTGTATATGACTTCCTTCTTTCAGACAAATCCAATCGGAGTTATATTAAAAATTATCCTTGCTCTTTCAAGCTTTATAATGGCACTGGGCAAATGTTTTTTTTGTTGTTGTTGTTGTTTTTTTAACAGTCCAAAAGTAGTCAAATAAAGAGCATCCATCCATAATAAAATGTGCCTCACACAGCTCCGGGATGTGAATAAAGACCTCCTGTAACGAACTGATGCATTTTTGTACGAAAATGTTTAAATGTTATAAATCACTGCCGCTAACTGTCGTATGCAGCAACCATTCCAGGCGGATGACACAGGACATAGTGATGAATGCGGAAGAGCGGAGGAGAGGCAGCAAAACAAAACACCGGTCGCGAATTAGAAGCAGAAAACGAGGATTTGTAAAGAAAAATGTTGGAGGATTTTGATATAAGCCAAGAGGAGACTTGTTTTCTTTTGCTACCTTTGCTCCTGTAAACAAACTCACGAGACTAGCATATCTCACAGGCACGCACAACGCATATGGCTTGCACATATGACAGTTAGAGGAAGTGAGAGAAAATTATTTGAAACGTTTTAAATATTGATATTTTTCTTACAAAAACGCATCAATTCGCTACAGGAGGCCTTTATTCACCGGAGCCATGTGAGGCACGTTTTATTATGGATGGATGCCCTTTATTTGACTACTTTTGGACTGTTGAAAAAAAAAAAAAAACATCCACCCAGTGCCATTCTAATGCTTGGAAGTGCAAGGATAATTTTTAATATAACTCCCATTGGATTCGTCTGAAAGAAAAAAGTCATATACACCTAGGATGCCTTGAGGGTGAGTAAAACATGGGCTAATTTTCATTTTTGGGTGAACTAACCCTTTAAAACAAAACACAACCAACAAACACAACAAAACTATAACAAGAGTCAAAAGCCTGTTGTCTAAACCTATAAGAATATTACGCTGCCATTCAAAAGTTTGAGGGTCAGTAAAAAAATTGTAATGTATTTGAAAGAAGTCTCTTATGCTAAGCAAGGATGTGTTTAATGATTAAAAACAGAAATATTGTGAAATACTACAAGTTACATAACAGTTTTTTTTTATTAATATATTTCAAAATATAATTTATTTCTGTGATGGCAATGCTGAATTTTTAGCAGCCATTACTTTTATGTATACTATTTTACTATTGAAAGTCAACATAAGAGCAAAACACTAAAAGTGATACAAAAAAATCTATTTGAAAAGCAGCAATCAATGATTGACATGGTAAGAGTTCCCAAAAGAATTAGGCTACTTTCATTTAATAAAAAAGTTGTAATCTGTTGTAATCAAAAAAAAAAAAAAAGTTTAAAATTTTGTTAAAGTTTTAAAACAGTGCAGACTGGAGCTTGTGTATAATTAGCCGTCTTACTTGTGTTCAGTGAATGTGATGAGACTTGCTGGTGTTTGTCTAATCGATGTTCTGTTTATGTTTGCATATGAAGTCCTTTGGGCCCTGACCTCAGCCAATGATCTATGATGCAGCCAGCTGGAGAGAAACTGCTGTTGTTCACTGCACAATCATTCCTGTATGCATCAATCCAGTTTGACATTGCAAAAGTATATGGATAAAAGTATCTTGGAAACCTTTTACCATGCTGTCTTCATCACATAAATTACAAAACATAAGAACCATAGAAGTACCAAAAGTTCCCTGCCATAGATCCTACATACATCATTTGTACATTGGCATATTTAAAATGACATCGGCTTGAGGCCAAATTTATTAACAGTGCAAACCCTTTTTTGGTGTTAAAACCTATTGTCAGGACAGTGAAAAATTAGCGATGAAAAAAGCATAGACAGTTATTTTTGAGGTTTATCTTATTGCATAAGCATTTGTAGTTTCCTTTTCTGATGCAAAATTTATGGGAGGAGAGTATTTAAATAAATTGTGCAACATAATTCACTAAGATTTGCAGTAGTGGATTTACTGGTATTTGTCAAATGCTGTGATCCATTCAAACAATGCCATATTTTAGATAGACTGATGCAACATCCTGAAAAGCTATGAACGAAACAAAAGGTAAAAAAGGTGCAGCACCAAGACAATGTTAAATATGGGTCAACAATAATGCAATAAAGATAAACATGGTTTGTGCCAACAATTATTTTTCTGCTGTGATTTATTGACAGCTGAGATCAATATTATTTGAACTGTTTTCAATATGAAAATCCATCAGAATTATGGTAATCTAAACATTGTATATAATCACTTCAATAAGAGGAAATGATAAACGAGTATATATATATATATATATATATATATATATCCATCTATATATTTTCCAAACCATTTGTCTTTTCTTTTTTTTTTTTACTATTTATTAAATTCTTTTTTTTCTTTTTTTTCTTTTTATCTAAACCTCTTACTTATAGAGAGAAGGAGAGAGAAAGAGAGAGTGACATAATTATATTTATATATTTGAAAACTTCAGATGCAAAAACCTTCTGAGATTTTTGTTTTAAACAAGCATTTTTATCAGCCTCCTATGAAAATAACATTGGAAATTTTCGAAAATAAGGCATTCATTAACTGAATAAAACATATGCTCTGCCATTAAAGTGAAATTACTGAATATATATATATATATATATATATATTATGAAGAGTTCAGATGCAAAAGCCTCTAAGTGCCATTTGAAGTTTTCTTCAAAAATGAGCATTTTTATCATGCTCAATTAGGTTCAGTAATTTCACTTTAACGCCAATGAATAAGTTCTTTTGTTGCCATTAAAGTGAAATAACTGAACATAAACATAGCAGCCTGATAAGAAAAAGAAAATTTCAGATGGCACTTAGAGGCTTTTGCATCTGAACTCTTCATATATATATATATATATTCAAAATTTTGTCAGAATATTCTAATCAGGGCTGTATTTTGTTCTTGCAGTGCATCTCTCCTCTACACCTTTCCAGCAGTGCGGTGGGATGTTTTCAGAAAATGATGCATGTATATACACCACTCGGTTTGCTCTTCAATCAGTTGCCCATCACACTGGAACACCCTCGAAAGGATGTGGCTGTGCTTTTGGGTGCAGTTTGGCTTGAATTAAGCTCAGTGAAGCATGAAAAGAGAGAGGAAAGACGTGCATTGCTGAAAAAAAGAGAGAGAGTGAGAGAGAGACCCAGAGATGTTATGCCTCAGCCTGTAGCTGCATGGAAATAGACCTAAACACACCCTGTTCTCTGGTTGTGGGTATGTATAACAATACATTTGTCTGTACACACACACACACACACACACAAAATCATATTTTGAAAAGCGCATACGCTTTTACACGCACACCCATTTTTGAATTACTTTGAGATGAAGACTTCCATTTTAAATTTGCCTGAAGTGTAGAAGCACTTAAGTGGAAAACTAATCATAAAATCATTGTCTGTGCAGATTGACATCATTATAAAGAGTTCTCAAACTCAAGCGTGAATTATAATGTTTCGTTTTCTTGTAAGAAAGAGCAAGCTGAAGAATATTAAACATATGATTTATGCTGGCCCAGACTACGTGCTCAAATGAGAATTACTTGTCAGTATAAACATTCAAATACAATTGCAAGTGCAGTAAAGGAATCATATTCTATACCACAGCAGTTTATTTTCTCCACCAAAAACAGGATATTTTACACACTCTCTCTGACACTGAATTGGAAAGGCTGTTTTTGCAGCCGTACCTTTCTACGGTTCTACATGAAAATGACCATGATCCATAAAATGAAATTATAAGGATTCAAATATCAAGAAGTAAGAGCCATAGAAGTACCATAAAAGCAGCCTGTCGTAGCTCCTTCATCAGGACATCCACTTACTGTATTCAAACTGACATTTGACTGATGTCAAATACTGCGATCAAATCAAACACTGACAGATTTTGAGACTGACTGATGCAACATACACCCTCATCCTGAAAAACCATGAACAAAACAAAAAGTACAAGAAAACTGCACTAAGACAACATTAATTATGAATCGAGTCTTGCTGCAACAAGGACCTCAATATGTTTTATACTGTGAATAATTGACTGCTGAGATTTGTACTATTTTAATTATTTAATATTTATTATTTTAGTTTGAAAAAGATGATGCAATTTAATACAGATAACTAGAAATAATTCCTAAATAATATTAAATTCCAACAAACCAAACCAAAAACTAAAATTGCTACATAAAATGTGAAAAAAAAAAGTTCTGAGAATCATTGACAGTTGAGATTGATTTAATTATTATTACATTTTTATTTATATATTTTATTATTATTATTATTATTATTATTATTATTATTAGGACAATTGTCACAATTTCTAATTAAATAATATTGATACATTTCAGTTTTCTAATTAAATGTTTTAATTAATATTTTTATGATGGATTCCCAAATTTTAACATTTAAAAAGTATTAGGCATTGAAAAGTAGATAAATAATAAAAATAAAAAATTACTTATTAAAAATCTTCTGTGAATTACTGAGATTGATATTATATTAATTCTTGATTTATAATTAATTTAATTATATTTTATTTAAAAATATATTATTAATAACAAATAACTATCACAGTTATTAATAATTAAATAATATGAATACATTTTGGTACTCAATTTAAGGAAATTATGTAGTTAATATTTTTTAGGATCAAAGTCAATATGACAAAAATAAAAAGACTAAAACTGATAGGCCTACATAAAAGGGAAGAAAATAGCAACGTTTTTTTCTTTCTTTCTTTTGTGAGACTGATCATATTTGAGTTAATTATTATTATTTTATGTTTTATTTAAATATATATTTGTATTTATAATTCATCATAATTACTTATACTAATACATTTTAGCGTTTAAATTAAAGACATTTTGAAGAAGAACTGCTGCACTTTTCAAAACATCATCTTCCCGCATACACATCACTAAAATTACTCCATAACTACATTTACACCCGCACATCGCACAGGTGCCTGTCAACACCGCTTTCAATACAGCCAACTGATGGAGGCAAGAGCCACATCTGCAGCAAAAGAGTGCTGTGAATGGTGCTAATCTATCAGGAGCCGAGATACGGCAGTGGGATGCAGATGTACATTAAATGAAGGTAAAACGCAGTCAATGCAGCCAAGCAGTTGTGGATATGATTTATAGTTATTCACCAGCAGACGGGAGGGAGATGGTGTGGGAGATGATGATCTATGAATGAAAGATTTATGGTAAGTAGAAAGAAACACATCCGAGATCACTTTCCCCTCCTCAAATTATTGCTGCATTCAAGTCATGTCAGAATGATGGTATTTAGGAGATGAATGCACAACAATGTCAAAATTACCAGCGGATTGCAAGGAGGTTTTATTGAGCCCAGACTTTCTGCATCAGGGGATTGTCAATTAAAGGAAAAACATGCCAGAAGTTAATTGTTATTAGTCATAATTGAGTTGTAATTGTGAATGTTGACTGCACAATTTAGCTGCATTCTGACTACTGTTCATGAAGAATAGCAATATAGCTTGGCAGAAAATATGAGACGGCAGGCTTATGTGAAAACAAAAATCTCTGTGATAGCAACCTAAAAAAAAAAAACATTAATAAAGCATCTAATGTGCTTCATTTGTTCTTTATTTTATTGCTGTTTTAAGTCGGCAGCCAGGTGAAAAGATACAAATATATTCCAATACATCTTATTCACAATGACTTGAATGCATATCATTTTAATTATGACTTAAGCACAAACTTCCCAGGAGGAACTGAAATCAGCAACATCTGTCACTCATGTCAAGAAGGATAATGATGCATTCAATCCAAAGCTGTATGAGGAATATTCTTACTAGATGTTGTTGTTTACACAATACCATTCAAAATTTTGGAGTCAGTAAGAAATTAATTATTTTATTCAACAATGATGCATTAAACTGATTAAAATTGAGACGTGTTACAAAAGATTTCAATGTGCAAAGATTTCAAAATGCAAAGATTTAAATTGCCTTTGACATCCATGCTTTTAGTTACAATGGATGTTGATGTCCCTTTTGAAGGGGATTTGCAAACGTGCCCGTCAGGTCCTTAACACTGCTTGTTTAATTGATCTCATGAAACATGCTCACTCATAACTATTTTTAGTTTGGATCTGATTTCTTTCTGCAGATTTCCGGAGTTAGCATGGGTTTGAAAATGGCTCCAAGTTTTGCATCCTTATTTTGTGGGATGTTTGAAGAAGTTTGTATTTAATCAACATCTAATCCATTTATCAAATGTATTGTCTTGTGGAAACGTTACATTGATGACATCTTTTTTTTTTATTTGGAGTGGCACAGAATCTCAGCTTTTAGAGTTTCATGAATTAGTTAATGCAAGCAGTGATACTTTGACATTTACAATGGATGCCCAGCTATATCAAATACATTTTTTTAGATGTCAATGTGATTCTTATGGAAACTGGACTTGAAACTAGTTTGTATCATAAACCTACCAACCGTAATACGCTCTTGCATGGATCATCATATCACCCCGTTCCTCTGAAACGTTCTCTATTTCCCAATTTAATCGGATTCGCAGAATCTGTAGCAGAGACAAGGACTATCAACAGCAAGCTGAGATCTTGGCAGAAAGATTCAGGCAGAGAGCATATAAAGAGGAGTGCATCCAAGCCGCCGCAGCACGTTTTAGTAATTCTTCCCAACAAGATTGCCTGGTTAAGAGATCTAAATATAAAGAGCAGCATGCTAATTGCTTTATACGGTATTCCCCTTTGGCAAAAAACATTGATGGTATAATTCAGAAATATTGGCACATCGTTGAGAGTGATCCCAAGTTGCAATCAATTTTGATAAACCATGGTCTACAAGAGATCTCCCAGTTTGCGCAACATGCTGGTTAGAGTGGATCTGTTGGTTACACATTGTTTGAGTAATATACCTTTTGCCAATTTTATGTGTGGTTGCTGCCAACAATGTAATTTTACATACAAAACACAAACTTTTAATCCTCTCTCTTCTGGTAAGATTTTTAAGAAATGGGGAAAACAAGTAGATAACTCAAAACTCGTATTGCTGAACATCGATGTGCAATCAGACAACATGACCCTAGAAGTCCAGTTTCACATTATTTTTTAAAGTTTAAACATTCGATTTCTACTCTACAATACATTGGCATTGAAGCAGTCAAATTACCTCGAAGAGGGGGTGATATTAACAATCTCCATTTAAAACGTGACGCATATTGGATTTATACTTTGAACAGGTTATCTCCTAATGGTCTTAACGAAGAATTTGATATTCGCCCTTTCCTCTAATTGTAACAATGATTTATATGATAAAATCGACCTTATGCTATATTATATTTTGGTCTTGATGTTGGTTTTGGTTGTATTTTTGCATTTTTTTGTATGCAGCTTTGAATATTTTGCAGTCAGGTATTTATTGAAATGTATTTGCCGTTTGTAATTCATTTTTGTTCTCACTTTTATGTGATTTGCTTATTGCCCTTTTGTTATATGATTTCTTGATTGCCCTGGCGGATTAAATTTTTTTTTTTTTTTTTTGTTGTTGTCATGTGGGCAATCATGTGATTTAGGTCTGTGTTGTGTATATAAGGGCAGAGTCATGTATGTGTCCATTGTCTGATGAAGAGTGTCTAAGCTCGAAACGTCACCTGTGGTGAGAACATAAATAAATATTTTCCTATCGCTGGAGCTGTGGTGTGCCTACTTTGTTTTTTTGGTTCAAAAGATTTCAATGTCAAATAAATGCTGTTCTTCCCGAATTTCTGATTTATCAAAGAATCCTTAGAAACAAAATGTATCTAAGTTTCCACAAACATATAAGCAGCACAGCTGTTTTCAACATTGATAATAATAAGAAATGTATCTTGCGCAGCTAATTAGCATATTAGAATGATTTCTGAAGGATCATGTGACACTGAAGACTGGAGTAAGGATGCTGAAAATTCAGCTTTGAATCACAGGAATAAATTACATTTTAAAATATATTCAAACAGAAAACTGCTTCAAACTTTTGAACACTACTGTATTTTATCTCATCTTGGTTTTATAGGTGTATGATGATCAGAAGAGATCTTTTACCACGTTTTACCCACCTCCCAGAAAACGGCTTAACAAACTCATTTAGGTGTTTTTTTAGGTGTCCGGTATCAAGTAATTTTTTTTCCCTTATTGAATGAAACCAGTATTTGAGTGGCTTCTTTAAAATGTTGCTTGCTCATGATTAAGCTACTGATTATATAAAGTAGTTCAACTTTATTTAGCTTCTCTCCAACACATTTAAGATGATAAATGTGATAAATGACAAGAGGGGTGTCCAGGATGCACTGCAGCATGAACTTAAATGCACTGCAGGAGAAATTTACAGTCTGAAAGTCATAAAAGGAGACAAAACTCTGACTTTTGATGGAAATGTATCTGTGTGTGTGTATTGAAGTAGTGAAGTAACTGTGTGTGAAGGGTACCCAGGTGTCACAGGACTGCTGCAATCTGCAGATCCTGCCACAGACGCAGCCATCAGCACCAGCATCCTCCCCTCCCTCTTCCTTCTCCAGGGTCTTCACCCTCTGATGGTGCTATCTCATAAATTCACTGATTAATAAGAGCTGTGATCTTGCTGTTTCTCTCTCTAATCTATTGAACTGACCTGCCTACTGGTGCTTTTTTTTTGACCCCGCAAAATTTTTTAGAGTCGGATCCATTCTGAGCCTTCAGGGAGGACAGAGCCAGAAAAAAACACAATGTTCCGTCTCCAGGATTTTGGGTTTGATTTGATGCGATACCAGGCTCAGGTCAAGCGTTTTCAGAAATACAGCTGGCCATGTTTCAGGCTGGATGAGCAAATTGCAGGTAGCCTTCTCTTGAGCCACCGGAGGTCCCAGGGGGGTGCAGATAGTTTACAGGGGGAAATGCCTTCATGAGCATTACCAAACCTTGCTTATGTCTGTACAGAATACATGAATAGAGGAATACGGCTGATTTCAAAGGCTTTGGAGGTTGCGTGAGCATCTTTGACTTTGATTTGACCTCCATATACTGCAGTGCTTGGAAATAAAGTTACAGTTAGACTCAGGCTGTCTAATTTCTACCATCCTGATATGGGATCAATTCAATTCAATTCAAGTTCATCTGTTTAGCTCTTTTTACGATACAAATCGTTGCAAAGCAGCTTTACAGGAAATAAAGGTTTCTACAATATATTGTAGAAACTTAATATATTTAACTTATGGCAAAATTTGGTAATTCTGTATATTGTCTGAGAGTTGGCGTCATCTCTTCTCAGGTGTTTGGTCATCTCAGATCATTTAAGGGTTGGATCCAGACTGAAGCTTCTGTAATTCCTTCCCGTGGCAGAAACAGAGAAACAAACAGAGACATAATTAGCGTAGCTGCTGTTCCATCCAAGCAAAAATGATTTGTTCAACCCAAGCTATATAATAATGTGCGTTTGATCAGATATAACTGCAGTACAAGATTATATGATGTATTATGTGAATGCTTGGCTAAAGAGATGTGTTTTTAATCTAGATTTAAACAGATAGAGTATGTCTGAACCCCGAACGTTATCAGGAAGGCTATTCCAGAGTTTGGGAGCCAAATGTGAAAAAGCTGTACCTCCTTTAGTGGACTTTGCTATCCTAGGTACTACCAAAAGTCCAGAGTTTTGCGACCTTAGGGAGCGGGTTGGATTGTAGCTTGGTAGAAGACTAGTTAGGTACGCAGGAGCTAAACCATTTAGGGCCTTATAGGCAAGTAATAATATTTTGTAACTGATACGGAATTTAATAGGGAGCCAGTGCAGAGACCGTAAAATTGGGGTAATATGATCATATTTTCTTAACCTGGTAAGGACCCTAGCCACTGCATTTTGGATTACCTGTAGCCAGGGGCGGACTTAACCAATAAGTGAGGTAAGCGGCCGCTTAGGGCCCCGGGGAATCAGGGGGCCCCATCTGATATTGCTGAAACATATTTGGCAAACGCTCCAGTGTGAATTTGTGTTATGGAGAGCCTCAAATGTCAGGAACCATGTAGTCACTGAACAGTGGAGGCAGATCCTTGAAATGTGACGCCCCATTTGCAACCTGTAGACTTGAGTCAAGAAGAACTGCTGAAGCGGGCAGTGGGAACATGCCCCAAGTAGATATTAAGGTCCTTGGCGTAGAAGTATCCTGTCTCTTGGGACACAGGCAGCCAAGTTAGTACGATATCAGAAAGTTTCTTCCAACAGCACTTGGGTGGTGATGATGAAGACATGCTTTCAACCGCTGGATGGCTCAAGATTACTGCCGCCAACGGACTGGACATCCCGTACTTGGGATATCTTGAGTTGGAAATAGAGACTATGGGCTGAAAGATCCCAAATTGCGGTTTCTTAGTGGTAAAGGATCCTTCACCCTCCTCAAAAGCTGTTTCTTGTATTGTGGGTATGAACATCATAAGTCGGTGCAGATAGTGCAGTCTGAGTTCTAGGCTCTGTTGCAAGGGGGGCTAGAGACTGATTGGAGAAACGTGTTCCAGCATGTACAGACCTGTGATGTTCATAAGAGTCGGGTGGCCCGTGTAGCAGGGAGGAGTGTCGTCCATGTGCCAGCGGCCTCCATAACTATGGTAATGGCAAAAGGATGGCTGGTGAGTGCTAAAGGTGAATGCCAGTGGCTGCTAGAGCAGACACACTTACCGTTGCCAGGAGGTTTACTGGTTATGCCAACAGTAGTAAGCTCACACCATAATGAGGGCCCAGTCCAAGTTCTTAACATGTCTAATGAGGATGTGTGGTTGCACCCTAGGACTCGCACACGGTGTCCTGTTGCAAGTAGAGTTGGTGGATAATGACCCAGGACACGAGGTAACATTCCATCGCATTGCTGCTAATGCCAAAGAGATTTCTATGGGGGCCAAGTCACCATCAAATCAAGAGCAGTGGTCTAAAGTGGTATCTCAGCTGGACATAGGAGGTACGGTGGAGCAGCATGCAGAGTTGAAAGCATTATTCGCTGAATATGCTCATGTGTTCGCCCTGGAGGATGAGGATCTCGGGTTCACGTACCGAGTACAGCATGAGATTCATTTGGTGGACAATGTGCCTGTTAACCTGCCGTATCGCTGAATTCCGCCGAACCAATGCAAAGAGGCCAAGGAACATATAGCGCAACTGTTGAGAAAGGGTGTTATCAAAGAGAGTTCAAGCGCCCATGGTGCTAGTGAGAAAGGTCGATGGTAGTATTAGGTTGTGCGTTGATTACCGCAAGCTAAATCTGAAGACCAAGTGGGACACATTTCCACTGCCACGAGTGGATGAGAGTTTTGATGTGCAACGGGGCGCCCAGTTCTTCTCAAGCATCGACCTGGCCAGTGGATATCACCAGGTGGCTGTAGCAGAAAAAGATCGGCACAAGATAGCCTTTACCACACCATTTGGGCTGTACGAACATCTGAGAATGCCGATGGGGGTGTGTAATGGGCCCGCAACTTTCCAAAGATTAATGCAAACATTAATGACTGATCTAATTTTCCAGATTATGCTCATATATTTGGATGACATTTTGGTGTTCTCCAAAACATTTCCCGAGCATTTGGAGAGGTTGCGGACTGCGTTAACAAGGCTACAGGAGACTGGACTTAAAGTCAAAATAGGGCAGTGTCACTTCCTACAGCCTACCGTGACATTTTTGGGACACCAGGTATCCGCCAAGGGTATAGCCACCGACCCTAACAAGATCTCTGCTGTGAAGCAGTGGCCGGTACCCACTACTCTGAAAGCTCTTAGGTCGTTCCTCGGGTACTATAGAAGATTTGTCCCTGGCTTCTCAAAAATCGCAGGGCCGCTGCATGATTTAGTCAACCAGTGTCTGAATGAGGGACCTCCAGCTAAAGTTAACCAAAAGGTGATCGGTGAGTGGAGTCCTGAGTGTCAGGCATCCTTTGATGTTTTGAAGGAGAAATTGACTAGTGTGCCTGTGCTCGGATTTGCTGATTTCACTGCCCCATTTATTCTTGAGACTGACGCCAGCAATCAGGGCTTAGGAGCTGTCCTTCTGTAGCAGTAAGAGGGAAAGAAAAGAGTGATCTCTTACGCGAGCCGAAGGTTGCGAAACACTGAAAGGAATGACAAGAATTATAGCAGCATGAAATTAGAGCTGCTGAGTCTCAAATGGGCAGTAACTGAAAAATTCCGGAGCTACTTGCTGGGTTCATCACAGATAATAACCCATTATGTCACCTGAACACTGCCATGATAGGAGCCCTCGAACAAAGGTGGGTGGCGCAGCTAGCGGCATTTGATTTCGATGTCCAATACCGACCAGGTCAGTGTAATCATGCCACAGATGCATTGTCTAGGCAGCCCTTGGCAGGGGAGCCCGTGGTAGACCCGGAAGATGCTGAATATGACAACTGTGTGACTATTTGTAACCTGGTACGACGTGGGACTGCTCTTGATGCCGAAGTGGTCCAAGCAGGAATAGAGAGGTGCAAAGTCCGGCAGATGCGTGCTGTGGAAGCAGGTGGACTGGCAACCATGGAGGTGCAAGGGAGTACTCCTATTTGGGCCTGGCTGTTTCAGAGTCAAGATCCAGTGTTGAAGGAGTTCAGGATCTTTTGGGATCAGTAAACCTGCAGGCTTGGAGGTGAAGATCCTGTCTAAATCTGTACAATCCTTGCTGAAGCAGTGGACCTGATTAAGGGAAAAGGAGGGATTGTTGTATCGGGTAGTGGAGGATGTGCATCATGGGGAGTACTTCCAAATGTTAGTCCCTGCCTGTTTAAGAACCCAGGTGCTTGAGAGTGTGCATGCTGGTATGGGGCACCAGGGGATTGAAAGGACCCTGTAACTGCTGAAGCCAAGATGTTACTGGGTGGGAATGCATGGAGACGTTGAGCAGTGGATTAAGAATTGCCAGCGCTACATTCTTACGAAAATGCCTCAGTCTAAAGTGCACCCACCCATGAAGTCATTCCTTGCTAGCCGGCCTCTAGAAGTGGTTGCTGTAGATTTCACTTTGCTGGAGCCAGCCACTGATGGAAGGGAGAACGTCTTAGTCGTCACTGATGTGTTCACCAAGTTCACACAAGCTTTTGCGACGCGGGACCAGAAGGCTGACACCACAGCTAAAGTTCTCTTGAGGGAGTGGTTCATGAAATTTGGGGTGCCGGAACAGCTACATTCATACCAGGGGCGCAATTTCAAAAGCGAGGTAATTACAGAATTGTGCAAGCTATATGGGGTTAAGAAGAGCCGTACCACCCCCCATCATCCAACGGGAAATGCCCAGTGTGAGCGTTTCAATTGCACTCTTCATGAGCTGCTTCGAACAGTCCCTCCTGAGACCAAACGACAGTGGCCTGAACATCTGGCAGAACTGGTCTACGCATACAACGTTACCCCGCATTCATCAACAGGGTATTCTCCTTTCTATCTGATGTTCGGTGTGGACCCTCAGTTGCCGGTGGATGCATTGGTGGGACGAGAATCGGGGCTGAGATGACTCATGACTGGTTAGCCCTCCATCAGAGACGGCTGAAGGAGGCTCATGAACGTGCCAAGGCTTATGCTGAGAAAAAAGTGTCTTGAGCTTTCCCAGGATAAAGTGTATTGCCCCACCATTGAGTTTGGCCAGATCGTATACTTGAGAAATCGACCCCTAGGAAGGAATAAAATACAGGACGCCTGGCATCCGACCCAATATCGGGTGATAGAGATTCAAGGGACTACTCATACCATGAAACCGGTGGAAGGAGGTCCCATCAGGAAAGTTAATCGGGTGGATCTCAGACCATGTGTGCGCATCCCTGATCCAGTGGCTCCCAAGAAGGGTGCTGAGCCTAATCTGGAAGTGGGTGAAGCTTCAACGGGGGATGTGGACGAGGAGAGATGGAGGAAGGTATAGTGCTCTTGGAATGTACTGGCCCAAACGGAGATGAAAGTCACGCATGCAGGTAGAGGTGCTTCAGAGGTGTCTCCTGGTGATCCCACAGGTCCAGCCAGTATAGAACTTGGGGAAGGGTCTCAAGAGCAAGGTGGGCTTCCTAGTTTGCCCCCACCTCGAAAGAGTACCAGATCTAATGCGGGTCAACATTCAAATCAACACCATGAGCCTAGATCAGCCCTTAGTCACAATGCTGTTTCTCAGATCATAGCCAATTTGGGAACCGTGTTCTTTAGAGAAGCGGTCAAAGAGCTAAGAAATTCTTACACTGTCACCAAGGGCGTTGACAGGTCGGCAGGGGAGAATGTAACCGGGTGGTATTAGAGTGTGGGGCACGCAAAGAGTGTACTTCCCCTTTACGAGAGCGGCTGCTAATGATGACGTGCTAAGGGTGCGATACAGAGACAGACCGTTTAAGCAGTGCATGAGAGACGAAGATACTAGTGTATCATCCTAGGTTAAATCCATTATTTATGTGAGTACATATGATGATATTCATTTAATCTGCTGTGATACAATGTGTTTGTTTCATCCCGTGTATGTACAATGTGTATTTTTTGGTTAGGGATTGGGATGAACGGAGATTGTTTGACATTGCACGTGACAAGTGTTACGGATTCTCAGTAAAAACAGAATTCGGTAAGTGTTAAATGTGATGTCTAAGTGCATAACGTATTTGAATTGCGTGCTTAATGTCATTTGTACATTATATTTGATTTCCATGTAGGATTGTTTAATTCATATGATGAAAATGCTGACAGTCGTTCTGTGTTTATGTGTAGGATGCCACTGCCGTGTTTGTGTGATCCTAAAGAGTATTGTTTCACCCTAAAAGTGTGCCCTAACATTAGAAATAATTGTACATTTGGAAGAATTGACACTTTATTTGAGTTTTTCTGTATTTACTTTTTGATTATTCTTGTGAAACCTCCGTTTAAGCACAGTTATAGTGACCCCGTGTGGTGAATCTGAGTATTATCATTGTAAGTTGAGTGATATTGAATTATCACCTGTTATTTGTTGAACCATTAATTTAAAATCGCCTAAGATTACAACCAAGAAAATCTAAACAACGGATTGAGTTAAAATACAAAAATAAATTAGCAAATCTAAAACCTGATTCTGTGTCAGTTTATTAATTTTGTTAACTGGCAACATATATATATATATATATATATATATATATATATGTGTGTGTGTGTGTATGTCTTCTTTTGTGATATGAAAAAAGTAAGGTACAGTAGACTAACATGGCTTTAGAACAGCATCAGGTTGACTAAATATTTACTTAAGTTGTGAAGGGGTAAATAAACTAGTTAAAGCTATAACCTATGAAAGAGAGAGAGAGAGAGCAAAATGAGGGTTAAGCATAAAAGAGCATGTAGTTATTGTGTTGGGGCCCCAAACCTGAAATTTGCTTAGGGCCCCCAAATCACTAAGTCTGCCCCTGCCTGTAGCGTGTTTATTGAAGATGCAGGACAACCAGCTAGCAGTACATTACAATAGTCCAGTCTAGAGGTCATGAATGCATGAATTAGCTTTTCTGCATCGGAAACAGGTAACTTATTTCATAGCGTGGCAATGTTTCTAAGATGGAAGAATGCTGTTTTTGCAACATTGGAAATATGATTTTCAAAAGACAAGTTGCTGTCTAATATAACACCAAGATTTTTGACTGTAGAGGAAGTAACAGTACATCTGTTTAGTTGCAAATTGTAATCCAAGAGATTCTGTGTACTGTTTTTTTGGTCCAATAAGTAATATCTCTGTCTTATCTGAATTTAATAGGAGAAAATTATTGGTCATCCAATCTTTTACATTTTTAACACACTCTGTTAGCTTAGATAATTTAGAAGTTTCATCTGTTCTTGTTGAGATATATAGTTGAGTATCAGAGCTGGAATACCGTGGCAGATTTGTTGTTAGATGAATGTACAGTAAATACAGTACATCTTTGTCACAGAAATAACACACCTGGGTTGTGAAGCATTGAATGCATATTAAATGAAATATTTTTGAATTTGTATTGAATTCGAATTCAGGTAGAAAACAGGATGCGGAATTTTAATTCAAATCTCAGAAAGTAGAAATGGATCTTCATAGAATGGAAAGTTTTTAATTAGCAAAAGTTTGTCAAGACAAACTATTGTTACTCATTAACTCTACTATATTGTTAAAATATATTACAACTGTTTTTGGACATTTAAATAAATTGCAAATAAAATCAAATTACATTTTTAAAAATGTGTTGCATTGTCAACTAACTGAAATAAATTGAAGTTCTATATATTACAAAAACTAAATTAACAATAAATTAAACTTACATATAAATATAAATACATAAAAATGACAAAAGCACATAACAGAATTAATAAAATGACAAACTAAAATGAAAGTAAAACTAAAAATACAAAAATAAAAGTTAATTCAAAAATATATTAGTGTATACTATAAAAGTATAATAATAATAATAATAATAATTATTATTATTATTATAAATCAATAAAACCAAAATAATAATACAATATTTTCTGTAATTGAAAATTTGAAAATATATATTAGATGAAAATCAGATTAAAAAGTTGAAGCACTAAAATGACTACTACTGAAATACAACTGAATTAAAACTAAATAGAAATATATAAAATAAATAAAAATTATAAAGCAAATAAAAACACCAAAACAAACTAAAATTAAATGAAAACTGAAAATAAAAAAGCTAATTAAAAATATTTAGAAATACTATGACAGTACTGTATAAATAATTCTAAAATAGATATAGACAGACAGACAAATAGATAGATATTCTAGACCTTTCTCTACAATGTCTACCAATGAAATGTTGCACAATACGATCTTCTGCAGGATCAGTTCCAGATGTGCGTTTGAAGTGTATAGTGAATTAATCTGAAAGCACAGAAAATAAGTGCTGCTCAGAGTCTTGTCCATGCTCTCTGGTGTTTATCTGCACTGTTGATCTCTGTGATGGACGGAAGAGCCGGCTGTCAGTCGGCCAGACACTCAAAGTTGCTCAGTCTCAGATGGAGAAGCGGGGTTAAGTTGTCCTTGTAGTCCAAGCCTTATCTTTGCCTGCTTTGCTTCAGCCCAGCAGATAAGAGGAAGACAGTAGAGCCGATAGAATCAAGGTTACTACATGATGGACAGTTTCAGGCTCCTGTCTCAACAGGCATCTGATGAAGGTGTTAATGTGTTTGGGTCTGCTAATCTGGGAAATAATTACTGCATCTTATAATACTATCACTCTATTCCAGAGGGATTTCTGCAATAACAACTTATTCCCAATACCTATTTCATGTAATGAACAATTCAATTGCCATCAGTAATATGAATGATATTTTGAAAATAGCAAATCAAGAGACTAAATGTAGTTTAATTTTAATGTGGGGTTTTTTTGGCACTCCCCCTGTAATATTATTTTTCCCTCATGCTTTACACTGAATATTTTACTCAGATTCTGTCATTATTTAAACATCATTATGTAATTCCTGTTCAATTTCCATTTCCAGTCGCTCAATCCAATTCTGAGTGATTTTTGTATTATTATTATTATTTTATTTATTTATTTATTTTACATAAAGCAATCAAATGATTTCAGAAGACTTTGAATAACATGCTATTTATTTTATTTTGCAATAATACAATAATATTTTGGGGTATTGTAAACTATAATGAAAACTAAAATGAAATGTAAACTAAAATAAAAAAAATGCTAATTGAAATAAAGCTGAAATAAAATAAAATATAAATATTAGATGAAAAACTAAAAACAAAAAATGAGAAACGTTGCACTGGCAACTAACTAAAAATTATTTTTTATTCTAACTGGAAACAAATTAAAAAAAAAAAAACTAAACTCAAATAAAACTGAAATTTAAAAAATATAATAATAATAATAATTATATATATTATATTATATATATATATATATATATATATATATAAATTGCAAATACACTGGGGAAGTTGGTATAGAAAATTTTCACTCAGAAATTGCTGGTAAATTTCACAATTTCAAAGAAATAGCAGGTGACCGATTGATTTAAACATGCAATTAAGTAGCTAAATAAATACATTTTCTATTTTCTAAAAGCACATTAATTTTTCTTTTAATTAAACATATGAAAACTTGAAAAATAAAAGCTAATTCAATATATTAAAAAAAAAAATTTCATAGTGTACAAATAAAACTAAAATAATAGTGCTGCAGGACTATCACATTTTTTAACAACAAGATAGCATAGGTTTATATACTAAAAGTTTTGCTAATGATTAGGAATAAATCTTTAAAAAATAAATTCAAAATAATTAGCAACATGACCACAGGCTGTCAAGCTGTAAAAAGGCCCAAACAATGCAAAAACGGCACCAAAAAAAAAAAAAAAAAAAATTATAATCCATATGATTTGTGTGCTAATCTTCTGAAGCCATTCAACAGCTCTGAGTGCTGATTTTTGTTTTCCACATGAAAAATAACAGCACAGGGATCTGGAATGAGATGAGGGTAAAAAAATGGCAGATTTTTTTGTTTTGGGTGAACTCTCCCTTTATTCTGTGTGTATCAGCAACACACACAGCAATAAAATAACCAACTAGCATTATATACAAATAAATGTGTTGAAGTTTGATAAATGCATATTTAACCCCAAGGAACTTGTTGAAACCTGAAAATGTGTTGTGGATTAGTGTCAAGTTGGGTGTTATATTCTGTTATTGTATTATGTTACATCTCCTTTTTGGCTTCTAAATGAATAAGCCAAGGAATGGATGAAGCAGTAAAATCCTGACAACTGACAGGCATCTCCTGTCTGACAAAAGTCACTGCCTCTGGCTGAGAGCCACAGATTCAAGAGCCGTGATACCCTGAAGAAAAGTCTTATTCTCAGTAGTGCCCTTGGTAGTGAGCCAAACCGAGCAGCAATCCATCTCACTAACTTATTTACTGCTCAGAATTCCAGCTGACCTCATAAACGCTCCATTAATCATCTCAGAAGTTCAAGGCGGACACTGTATTGTGTTCAGTGATACTAATGATGCAGTAATGCTTTGAGGTTGTCTTATGAGCTTTAAATATTTAATGAACCATGAAGGCAGGAATCACAATTCCACCATCCTGCTCGATTTTAATATTTGGGGAAATACTGAATTTATTGTTCATTTCAAAGCATAAAAACAGCATTGTGCTTCCACAAGGCTCAGTAAAGTATTGGACCAAAATTGACCAAATTGACAAATTTAACCAATTTCACAATTTGACAAATACTTTTCTTTATTAATTAATCAATCCATCCGTTTACTGTTCGACTCAACTAGTTTTATTTTTAATGCCTCCTTAGCATTAAATAAAATAACAAACAATAAAAATATTAAAGCAATAAAATAAGATATAAATAAATGTATATTTTTACCTTTTTTTTTTGATGTTACTCAATTTTCAATTTCATTTGTTGAATTAAATTAAATGATTTAAATAATTATTTATTTATAAACAATTTCTTTGTCAACTTTATTATTTATTTTCAATAATACTTATGATTTAAAACATTGGAAATTAATACTAATTAATTAATAGCAAAGAAAATCATAATAAATAAGCAACAGATCCCTTCTCAATATAATATGTGACCCTGGACGACAAAACCAGTCTTAAGTGTCAATTTTCCAAAATTGAGATTTATACATCATCTGAAAGCTGGATAAATAGCTTTCCATTGATGTATGGTTTGTTAGGATCAGACAATATTTGGCTGAGATACAACTATTTGAAAATCTGGAATCTGAGGGTGCAAAAAAATTTAATATTGAGAAAACGCCTTTAAAGTTGTCCAAATGAAGTGCTTAGCAATGCATATTACTAATCAAAAATGAAGTTTTGATACATTTACGGTAAGAAATTTACTAAATATCTTCATGGAACATGATCTTTATTCTTTACTTAATATCCTAATGATTTTTGGCATAAAAGAAAAATCGATAATTTTGACCCATACAATGTATTTTTGGCTATTGCTACAAATATACCCCAGCGACTTAAGACTGGTTTTGTGGTCCAGGGTCACATATATTGGCAAGCAATAGGTGAAGGCTGTCTTGGCATTAAAAATCAACAGGGAAATTTCTGAAGACTGTATGAAAGCTATCAGAAAAGTTACTCCAATAAGCCAATTATAGTTCAGCAACTCCACTCTTCTGGCCTGTCTAAGACATATAGCATAGACTCCTGTCCTGACATTACACAACCTCTCAAGCATCAAAATACCAAGACCTCTTCAACCACATGCAACTAAAAGCTTTTCATCCACTTACAACTGCAATCTGCCCAGTTTCACTAGGTACAGAAGTCACTGGTTATGGATTTCATCACCTATATCTTCAGATCAGACATCAGGCAGAGGCCAGCAGTGGGTCAGAATGGTTGACTGTACAACTATCAAGTCAACTAGCAAGATTGTCTGAGGCTGAAATTAAGAGAGACCCAAAAGATCTGCCTCTTGTAGAGAGTGTTATTATAATAAAACCACAAAACAACCAAAAAGTAGGTACTGTTCATTTATAAATCTGCTGTAAAAGAGGGCGAGAGTAACTATGTGCATGCAAGACACTGCAAACACACTGCGAGACCACTGGGAACATTGTTATCTGGGGTCTAAAGAGGACTGAGTGAAGTACAATACAATAGTGTGTATATAGACTGTATCGCTTCATCAATATCACCAGCACTTATTAACTCCATTGCACTGGATTGCATTCAAATAACGGCATGCATTAAACAGGTTTGTTAACAAATGAGCTATTTGAACTGTGATTAAATCCACATTTGTCATAATGTGATCTCTTTTTAAATTGGTGACACAGGCTTTGTTTGCGTTCACATTGATCACCGTGTTCTGTCGTTAATGCCAATTGATTGCCTCCATGACACACATTCTGAACCGACTCAAGGTAACCTTTTCTTGTAAGTGTCTAATGGATTTTTTTTTACTGCTATTGACAAGAGAGATTCAGTTTTGGGGTTTCATTTGATTTAAGAGTCGCACATTATTTCGTATCACAGTTCTAGAGCTTATAGTCTGTTCCAAATCCTAGTGAGCTGCCTACATAGACAGCCTATTTGGACAAATTCCCACTGTGAAGGCTGTTGAAAAAGTCATATTTTCTGCTAAAACACCTAATTTTAGCCAAATTTTAAAGCAGGATATCTTTCACAGATTGAAATTTAACCAATTTCACATTTTGACAGATACTTTTCTTTATTAATTAATCAATCCATGCATAAACTGTTCAACTCAGCTAGCAAATGCAGAAAAGTATTTTTATTTTTAATGCCTTTTTAGCATTAAATAAAATAACAAACAATAAAACAATAGATATAAATGTATATTTTTACTTTTTTCATTTTTATTCTTTTTTTTCTATTTATGCAGTTTTTATTGTTACATTTAACTTCATGTAACATCTACATTTGTATGATTTAAATAAACTATTTAATTTACTTAAATAATACTTATTTAACTTCAGTAGTGATTTATTTATTTACAATAATACTTATGATTAAAAACATTGCTAATTCAGTACTGAGTATTAAGCCATTATGATTTTTAAAAGAAATTAATAATTTATTCAGCAAAGTTGCATTAAATAGATCAAATGTGACAGTAAATACTTTTATAATGTTACAAATTATTTCTATTTCAAATAAATGCTGTTCTTTTGAATTTTCTATTCATCAAAGATTAATGAAAAAATGTATCACAGTTTCCACAAAAATGTGAAGCAGCACAACTGTTTTCAACATTGATAATAAGAAGAAATGTTTCTTGAGCAGCAAATCAGCATATTAGAATGATTTCTGAAGGATCGTGCGACACTGAAGACTGGAGTAATGATGCTGAAAATTCAGCTTTGCATCACAGGAATAAATTACATTTTAAAATATATTTAAAGAGAAAAAAGTCATTTTAAATTATAATAATATTACTGGTTTCACTGTATTTTTGATCAAATAAATGCAGCCTTGATGAGCATAAGAGACTTCTTTCAATAACATTTGACCAACCCCAAACTTTTGAATGATAGTATACCAAAACGTGTTGAATTGTGAAAGCAAAGCCTCGTTTTTAGGCAACAGTGTCTCTAGTTTAATCCTCCCAGCAGAATCATGAAGATATAATCGTTACTATAAATGACTCTAAATGTTTAGGTTTATTTCCACACACATTCGCTAATGGAACAATGAACATTTAAAGGAAAAACTCTCATCTCGCTTTCGCTGATGTCTTAGCAGTTTAACGCCCACTGTGTGATCCTATCAAAGGTAAAAGGCTCTAGAGAGTTTGTCATTACACCCACAAAGAAATTGACTGGTACTCTAATCCTCATATATGGAGTGACTGTAGATTTGTAGATGTAATTCGTAATGGTGTCATTTCTCCAGAACAAATTGCCAACGAATAATCTCAACTCAACAACCTCAATCTGTGTTACACAACACTCTATGAAAGAGAAAAGCGCTAAACCTCTTGATGGAACTATCAGTTCAGACAAAAATTAGAAATGATTATTTTCTAAGCTCCGCCCTCTTCACTGTCACTAACTCAGACCAGATTAAAAGAACATCCCAAGAAAATGCCATTTCAGTCTTTCTACTTAAACGTTTTTACAGTTTACTCAATTCGATATGGAAGCTTTATTCCGCCACAGGATTTTTATTTTTATTTTTTATTTTTTTATTGTTTTGTATCTCACAATTTTAACTTTTTCTCTCAGAATTGCAAGATATAAACTTGCAATTGTGAAAAAGTCAGAATTCTGAGTTTATATATCACAATTCTGATATTTTTTCTCAGTATTGTGAGAAAACTTCACAGTTATCATTTTATCTCATATAGTGGAAACAGGCTTCCATAGTTTTTTTTTTTTTTTTTTGTAGTTAATATTTAAATTTACAAGCAATTTCAGAGGGAAAATTGTGATTACATCTGATAACGTTATAGTTTGAGACAACAGAACTGTTTCTAACATTTATACAACATATTCGCAACGCTACTGTAACCTCCTTAGTTTCTATCGACACCACAGTGACCTGAATAAATGAATGCAAATCAAACAATATTGAGCTAGTGTCAGTTATTAATCCTGAAGCAAATGTTACAGATTCACATGGGAATGAGGCCGACACATAATTCAATACTACTAGCTGTGAGAGCAATAACTACAGAGCCTGTTTCGTTTCTGTTATTACAGTGTCCAAGTCAGTAAACGTGAATATTTGACCCTGAGGTCAGAACATTCTGTATTTTGCACTCCACCTTGGCCCAAAGAGACAGTAGTATGACAAACACTTCAACGGTTTCCTTATCTTGAAGTTTCTAGGAAGTCTCGAAACTTTTAGGGGTTATTTTTTCCTTCATTCTTGATATCTGGGGGAAAAAGAATAGCAAGACTGCAAAAACATCCATCCAGCTGAGCTAAAGGAGATAGAAGAGGGAGCCAGAGACAGAACAAAAGTGCTGTGTTAATTTGTAAAGGTGTCATGACTGTGTGTTTGGAGAGAACTGTAAAAGGAGAAAAGCGCAGAAAAATAAACCATCAAAGGAGAACCTTTGACGTGCCATTTTCTCTTGCAGACACACAAAAACATGAGTGTTTTTTTCAGCGTCCAAGTCCAGATAATTGAAAGCTAAATCTGCTGTCTGCAAGAAAACATCCTCTATAAATATAAAATGGGGCTTGTAGTCACAACAGTGCTTATTTTCTCTAGCGATTGTATTTTTTGTTGGTTTCAGATGCCTAGATCAAGACTAAAGTAATTAGCATAATTTTTATAAGAGCACACTATAGCCTATGTAAGATGAAGAATGTCAAGCACTGAAAGAAACGCATTGAAATATTGACTGGCGTAGTATGACAACATATACACTCCTATAGTGCTCACCAAGGCTGCATTTATTTGATCAAAAATACAGTAAAAAACTGTCAAAATGTAAAATATTATTTTAATTTAAAATAACTGATTTCTGTTGCAATATATTTTAAAATGTACAGTAAAAACGGTAATATTGTGAAATGTTATTACAATTTAAAATAACTGTTTTCTATTGTAACAGATTTTAAAATGCAATTTATTTATTTTTCAGCATTGTTACTTCTGTCTTAAGTGTCACATGATCCTTCAGAAATCATTCTAATACGCTGATTTGCTTCTCAAGTAATATTTCTGATTATTGTCAAAAAACTGGTGAAAACAGTAGTGCTGCTTGATGTTTTTGTGGAAACTGTGATACTTTTCCCCCCAGAATTCTTTGATAAATAGAAAGTTCAAAAGAACAGCATTTTTTTGTAACAGCAATGCTTTCTTTTTGAAAAGAGTATTTATTTCTTTAAATAAAATAAAAAAACCTGACCACACACTTTTGAACAGCAGTGTGTGTATATAAATGGCTTATTTAAACCACACAGGTCTATCTCATACAATTGCACAACATCAAAAGCTGATGGTTCCTCTAAAGATTTCAGCACATTCTCTTGAAATCTCATCATCTATTTGAATGCTCTAGTATCCAAATATCCTCGAGTGTGTTTGACTAACAGCAGGTGAAGGATTCCAATTGGATCTGAAGTCAATTTGAAAAAAGAATTCCACTCATCAAACGGCAATGAATTACCATTTAATGATGACTTCACGAAGAGAGGAGCTGTCAACCGCTTTTCAAAGGAGCATCCCTGATTCCCTGAGAAAGAAAATGAAAAATGAAAAAAAAAGACAGAGAGAGATGTGAGAGGCTTATGTTAAAACAGTCTAGTATATTTGTGTGAAGATATTCAAATATTATCTAGACTGTGATCTTGCATTCTTTTTCTTTAAAACAGGGAAGTTAATGTGATTAATCAGTGAAGGATGAAACGGATCTAAATGAGTGGGCGTCTCAGTGGATTCAGAGCTGTGTGGATGCATTGGCACGAGTTGTTGCTCTTTAAGGTGCACGTGTGAAAACCTGAGAACGTGGTGAAGACTCCAGAGACTCGTTGAAGCTGTTAAAATCAGGACAGACGTTCACAGAACAGCGTGACTTATCTAGAGGTGACAAAGGTGTTTGTTTGATAAAGTAGCATTCAGCGTTGGCTATTTGAACAATTAAGCACAACTGAAATGTATCAATGTCACCGCATTAGATAACCATATATCAATTGGCATGATTTGGGGGTTTTTTTCTATTCAGCAAGGATGCATTAAACTGAGCAAACATGACAGTAAATGCATTTAAAATAATAAAAAGTTTCAAATAAATGCTGTTCTTTTGAATATTCTAAAACAATGTACTGTATCACTGTTTACACAAAAATATTAAGCAGTGTTTTTAAAACTGTTTTTAACATATGAAATGTTTCTTGAGCAGCAGAATGATTGATCAGAATGATTTCTGAAGGATTGTGTGACACTGAAGACTGGAGTAATGATGCTGAAAATGCAGCTTTGAATCACAGGAATAAATTACATTTTACAAAATATTCAAATAGAAAACAGTTCTTTTAAACTGCATTAATATTTCATTTTTACTGTATTTTTAATTAAATAAATCCAGCCTTCTTCAAAAACCGCTTTAAAAAATTTAACTTTTTTTTTTTTAATGTTTTATAAAAAATAAATAAATAAATAAAAAATGAACTGGTGTATTATAAATAAAGATAGCACAAGCATACTTCAAGCAAAGCAATTCACAAAATAAGACTTGTGTTCTGCTTACACCATAAAATAAAGTTCAAAATGTCATTTTTTGGAACAAAAAAAAATTAAAAAACTATTTCCGTGCAATTACTGAAGCTAAACTAAAGCTTCAAAAAGGGCACAAAGCACCTTAAAATATATTAAAAGCAGTCTAATATATAAAGTCTTTTTGAGCCACAGCTTTGTGTGCTATATGGCAGACCAATGCTTTAGAGACTTTACCGAGAAATTGCAATAAATTGAAATCATCATAAAGAAAGACATTCTTCATAAATTCCTCTTTTGGTTCCAGGTGTGAAATAAAGTCATACAGGTTTGGAACGGCATGAACGGGTGAATAAATGATAACAGATTTTTTTTGTATTATTATTGGGTGAACTATTCTTTTAAGTGTGTCTTAAGCATCCAAATATATCGGGGGCCACTATGGCTCATGAACTACAGGACAAAAGACACAAGCATCTAATTTTCTCAGAAGTGAATGTCACAACTTGTTTTCACTACAGTGCAAAACGGCCTTCATAACCTGCACTTACCATCTGAAATCAATAACTTACAAACACACAGAACAGCTCGACTGTAGTTAATTTGGGAACTGTACCTGTGGATCCCGCATTTGATCGTCTATCTATAGACCACAGCTCAACATTGCCACGCTATTTCATAATCCTATAGTGCTGTAATGAGAAGATATCAAATATAGACGTGCGATTCTCAACCTCGCTTTCTAGCATGACCGGTAATCAGCTCCGCCTTTTTTCTTCTTTAAGCGGTGGAGAATCCTGATGCATCAACCTGGATCCCTCATTAAGAGAGTGTCTTTATCCTATCCGGAACACAGCTGGAATATAAAGAGACTTCAGAGAGGATTCAATCTCAAACCGCCTGCTAAATCCTTCACATTGATCTGTTGAGCGTGGAGTGGCTAGATAGACTTATCAAACAGGTTGCCGTAAAGGCGGTATGGGGGTGTCACACAATCCCACCTGTCCAGGTGTAGTCAGATCCGTTATCTTCAAGATGCCTGATACAAAGCTGCAGTTCTACTAAGCCCATCAAAGCCTGCAGCTGTATTTATAACCCAATGGCAACAGACGCTGCAAGGGAAGAGGCACTGTGCCAACGAGGGCATTGGATTGGGCATCGCCAGGTGAGACGGGTTGAATGACAGACGGCATTTTGACCCGCCGCTAATGAGACACTTCACAGGCCGGCTGCAGTGTCACTCCTGATGAGAGCTGTGTCGGGGTGATGTGGCGACGCCCCCAACAGGTGCTGCGCGTGCTCATTAACAGCTGCTCACATGCTCGATGTGGTGCTCATGCCCAGTGACTTTGAGAAAGAGACTTTGAGAGTAAGACAGAGAGGCATAATTAAGATACTGTATGGACATTGAGGCCAGGCTGCTTTAAAAAGGTCATAAAATAGAAAAAATTATTGCACTTGCCGTTTTAAAAATAAGAGACATTAACAGTCCATCCAGACTAATTATGGAAATTAAACTGGGAAAATGGGTAATAAAAATAATCCTTTTCTAAAAGCTTTTTTAATATCATTATTTATTTGCAGTGATGGCATAGAAAAACTAATTTGCGTGCCCAAAAGATCCTTTTAGTGGAAAGTTCTTGAGAAAAAAAAACAAACAAACAAAAAAAAAAAAACGTGTTTTTCTTAGCGTGAAGAACATGTTAAAAATCTAAAGAATCTTCATGGTTCTTCATGGAACCATCAATGCCACACTAAATAAATAAATAAATAAAATAATAATAAATAAATAAATAAAGCATGTATGATTTTTCTTTTTTTTCTTAACTTTTATTTTAACTTGATATAACTTTATTTTTAAGAGTGTGAGGTAGAAATAGAAAGAAATGAATAATGAGATTTTTTTTAAATAAGTTAAAATAAAATAAGTGGCATACATTCAATTTGATAATTGGCCTTAAAGGGACAGTTCACCAAAAAATAAAGGTTCTGTCATCATTTACTCACCCTCATGTCATTCCAAAATGGTATATACTTACTTTCATCTGTGTAACACAACTTTTTGTCTTTTGTGTTCCAAGAAAATCATGCAGGTTTGGAATTAAGGACTGAGCAAATGATGACCAAGTGATATTTTTTAATAAGAACGGTCAGTCAGTAACTACATTGCTCTGAATGTGTTTGATTCACTAAAAGAACTGACTCAAAAGACTCAATTGTTAAAGAACCAGTTGGACTACACCAGTAACAATATTGTTTTGATTCACTCAAAAGAACCAGCTCTCTTTGGAGCTGATAGCCTTGTGGGCAGCACGTCGACATACAGCGCCATTGCGCTATGGGTGTCCTGAGTTTGAATCCTGACTCGAGGACCTTTCCCGATCCCACCCCTATCTCTCCCACTTCACTTCCTGTCAGCTCTGATCTGTCCTATCATAATTATGAAAGTTATGAAAATGCCAAATATATGTGTGTGTGTGTGTGTGTGTGTGTGTACACAGTCATGGCCAAAAATATCGGCACCCTTGGTAAATATGATCAAAGAAGGCTGTGAAAATTAAAAATCTAACCTTTCATTGGATAATAAGAATTTAAAATGGGGGGAAAGGGAAAACAAAGCCCAAATTCCTTAATCATCCATCACAATGAGAAAAACCAAAGAATATATTTCTGATGTGCAGCAAAAGATAATTGAGCTTCACAAATTAGTGAAGTGGCTTTAAGAAAAGAGCTAGAGCAGTGAAAATTCCCATTTCCACCATCAGGGCAATAATTAACAATTTCCAATCAACATAAAATGTTATGAAACTGCCTGGAAGAGGACGTGTGTCTATCGTCCTAATGCATGGTGAGAAGGAGAAATCGAGTGGCTAAAGACTCTCCAAGGACCACAGCTGGAGAATTGCAGAAAATAGTTGTCTCATTGTCAGAAAACCTTTAAAAAAAAAAAATTATCAAACAACACCTACATCACCACATGTTGTTTGGGAGGGTTTCAAGAAAAATTCTCCTAGCTCATCCAAAAACAAACTCCAGCATATTCAGTTATCAGACACGACTGGAACTTCAAATGGGACTGGCTTCTATGGTCAGATGAAACTAAAAATTAGCTTTTAGCAGAAAACACTTGAGATAGGTTTGGTGAACACAGGGATAAAAAGTACCCCATGTGTACAATGAAATATACTGCTGTATTTTTGATGTTGTGGGCCTATATTTCTGCTGGAGGTACTGGACATCTTGTTTAGACACATGGTATCATGGATTCTATCAAATACCAACAGATAAAAAATCAATAAGTGACTGACTCTGTTAGAAATCTTATAATGGGCCATGTTTGGATCTTCCAACCGTACAATAATCCAAACACAAACCTCAAAAACAACACAAAAATGTTGTAGGGTTCAGTCCTCTGTCCTGAACCCTATAGAAAATGAGTGGAGTGAACTGAAGAGAAGAAGCACCAACATGAAGCTGGGAATCTAAAGGGTCTGGAGTGATTCTGGATGAAGGAATGGTCTCTGATCTCTTGTCAGGTGTTCTCTAACCTCATTATAAGAGAAAATTTAGAGCTGTTAAACTGGCAAATGGAGCTTTCAAAAAGTATTGAATAAAAGGGTGCCGTTAATTGTGGCCAATGTGTATTAGAGAAAAACATTTATTTCATAACGATATTTCCCCCCATTTTAAATTCTTATTATCCAATGAAAGGTTAGATTTTTGTGAATTTTTTTAATAAAAGATCAAAAGGATTAACAATGCAGATTAATTTTCACAGCCTTCTTTGATCATATTTACCAAGGGTGCCGATAATTTTGGCCATGACTGTATATATCAGTGCTGTTAAACGATTAATCGTGATTAATCGCATCCAAAATAAAAGTTTCTGTTTACATCGTATATGAGTGGTTACTGTGTATATCTATTATGTATATATAAATTAGTGCTGTCAATCGCAAATTTTTTTTAAATCGTGTTAATCACAGTCATGGACTGTGATTGATCATGATTAATCACAAATTTAAAATATTAGGATTTACCTGTAAATGTGTTGAAATAAAGAAATGCATGACACACTAGTTTAAGGAAACAGAACCTTTCACACTTCCGCCAGGTATGAGACATAATCCTTATTATTATTTTATCATTATTCTTTTGTTTTTATTCAGCCATTATCAGCCTTTATACTGGCAATAAAACTTTTACCAAGCCACATCGCTTCAATCCCAGTGTACATTTACCCAACTATTATCAAAAGTATTTCAAAATAAATACAACAAAACATTTTCTTGCGACCTTACATGAAGAATTGGACCTGTTCTGCAGGTGCATTAGAGCTAATATTAGCATCATGCTTCATAAGACAATTTATGAGATTAATAGTGCACTTTTACTCAGAACTCACTTCAAACCACCATCGAGTGTTTGTAATAACTTTCTTTTTATGATCACATGTGGAATTTGGTCATTTACTGTTGTTAAAATATGCTATTTATAGCCTTTTATTTTGCTGCACAACTTAGCATTTCAGATGTACACATTTACCTCAAGAAAATCACATACAAATATCCTATTGTAATCGTGTGTATTATCTTATATAATCAATAGTGGCTGTTGTCATGTTTATGTCTGCTGTGTAAAAGCCACATGTATGCTCTGCTGAAACTCATGTTATTTGTGATGTTACAACCGCCTCTCCGTTCTTAAGTTGCCAGGTATACATTCCAAGTATAATACACATTAGTAAAAGGATCTATTTTAATTTTTATTTGTCTACATAAAAGTAGCCCAAAAAACCGCAACCCACGACTCTGTCATTTTTCCCGCGACTGTATTTTCAAAATAGCCCACTTGTGCCATTACCCTGGCAACACTGGTTCGCTGTACCCTCATCACACAATGATAGATAACCTTCCGCGCTGCGATGATGGGAAGAAATTGGGGTCAAACCTTATCAAACGATTAATTTGCGTTAAAAAAAAATCTTAACGTTAAATTTTTTAGATTAATCGCATGCGTTAACGCGTTAACGTTGACACCCCTAATATAAATACAAACACATGCATGTATATATTTAAGAAAAATATGTTTATATATTCAATTTATTTATATATAATATAAAATATAATAATATAAATTTATAAACATATTAACATGTAAATATTTTCAAAATATATACTGTATATGTGTGTATTTATATATACATAATAAATAAACACAGTACACACACATAAATTATGTAAACAAAAACTTTTATTTTGGATGCGATTAATATTAAATTGCACTGGTCATGCTGTTTGGGTTTGATTTACTAAACTAAACTGACTCTCTACCTGACTCATGTTATAAAGAACTCATTTTTAGCTCTTACAATTAAACAGCTGGTTTAATTAGAAAATTAAATGTTCATGCAATTTTAAAATAACAAGAAACTGTGACTAATATTATAAGTGAACTTCAGTGTTGGAAAGAATTCTAAAAGTGTAAAATATGACCCACTAAAAAGGACTTCATTAAATGAAGGTACAAAGATACCTGGATTATACAATAAAAATAAAAGGGCAAAAATCATGATGCATCAATGTGCCAAAGAGAATCAACGTCCAAATCTAGATGGAAATAGGCTAGAGATATATAGAGAGAGAAGAGAGGACAATGAGAGCTGCAATTTAAAAATTGTCACTGCAGAAATTGCGCCTGTCATTGGCTTTAAAATCAGAGCATTTCGCTAAAGCAATTTACAGGCAAGATCACACCACGCACCACCAATGCATGCTCAGCCTGTTTTGAAGACCACAACCATGAATTATGTG
Source organism: Onychostoma macrolepis (assembly GCF_012432095.1). Classification (NCBI taxonomy): domain Eukaryota; kingdom Metazoa; phylum Chordata; class Actinopteri; order Cypriniformes; family Cyprinidae; genus Onychostoma; species Onychostoma macrolepis. The sequence goes on along the minus strand of NC_081159.1, from coordinate 38,765,917 downwards.
TCTCATATGCAGTAGGCCTATAAGTCTCATTCTAAAAGCTTCTAATCACACCAGTCGTGCCACAAGGAATCACTTCTATAAAAGTTCTGAAATTCAATTTAAAGCACAAGTCATAGCCATATTCCATTGGAAACTCCAGGGAATGTGATTTGAATAGTAATATTTTTGAAGTCAACCCTGCAAAATCCACCCACCGAATCACTTTGACAGTCTGCACTGCTGTAGCACCGAGACAATTTAGCCACCGTCACGTTTAATGTGGTCCAGGGCTTCCGAGCACATTGTTTGGGACAGTCAGAACCGTGCACTTCTGCAGAGGCGAGAAGAATCGCTAGAGATCTTACTGAAGAGTCTTATGACTTACTGAAGAACTGCACCCATGGCATCTCTCAAGGGCGTATGGACCGTTTGGGAAGAATTTGCAAAACATGAGAGAGACCTCCATTAACCTTCAGAATGTCTTGTAAAATATTAAAGTCTCCCAGGAAATCAGTCCTTATTATATTTCTGACTATCATTTCTTTCCAGACGTTTGAGGGAAAATCCACCTGTCTATAATTTATTCATCATTCACTGTTATTTTTTTATTGAGATCATTACTAAATGTGAAACAGACAAAAGAGTGAAGCACTTTATATTGATGTCATCTGATGCCAGCCTATTATCTTGTGATAATTTAAAAACTGAACTCACTATTACTAGCATCAGGTGTTTAAAACTGCAACAACATAAAAATGTACTTATCCAGAAACCTGCCATGCAAACTTGCATCAAAAGTTTGGGAGCTGTGAGACCTTGTAATGTCTTCACATGGCTGCATTTATTTGATCACAAATACAGTAAAATTGTGAAATATTATTGCCATTCAAAATAAATGTTTTCTATTGCAATATATTTTAAAATGTAATTTATTCCTGTGATGCAACGCTGAATTTTCAGCATCATTACTCTAGTCTTCAGTGTCACATGATCCTTCAGAATATTATGGTCAATGTGAGAAACAGTTGTGCTGCTTAATATTTTTGTGGAAAAGGTAATATGTTTTAGCATTCAGGAAGTTCAACAAAATATAATATACATACACTCACACGCAGGTTATAAATGTGCATCATCAGATTACCCATTCATAGAGGGAAACAAATAGTTTTTTAGCTTCCTATTAAGTGGACATTTACAAAAGAATTAAAGATTTAACTAGGTTTAAAAAAAAATTAAAAAAAGTTCCTTCCTTGCTGACTAAAGAAAAAGAAAACTATCACTAAAATGGATTTGAGACTTGACTTGGATTCAGGGCAGGTTTAAGCTGCGGTTACACAAGGCTTTGAGCATGCAGAATTACTTCAGACCACACAACACTGCAAAGCATGCAGCCTTCTGGTTCCCCGTGTCAACATGATGAGTGAGAACGAGTGTGAAGTGTGACCATGGCTTAAGACTTGGCCTCTCAGTCTCCACACCAGAAACCCGTCATGCATTAATCACTTCAATCACATCTATACCCAAAGTCTTTATCAGGTTGCCATTGGGTTTCAAAAAACCCTTACAATTAACATCCATATTAAAAACATGATTTCCCAAACTAACAGTGTTCATTTGCATATAGCATTTATGAACGAGTAGTTCAGCAAACCTGTATCAGTGAAGCCCACCGGTTACGTGATACGCCAGCAGATCTTGCGCTGTTCTCGAATTAGGATTCAATGAGTGTTCTTTTAGCGGTGCTGCTGCAGATTTCATCTTTAACCTGGTGTTATTTGCCAGAAACAGTCGGGGTCCGATGTTTATTTAGTTGTCCATGCGATTGTGCAGCAGTGTCTGTCATGTCTCAGGTTTATCCTATTTATTTTCATCTACCACATTCAAATATTTTGACATGATAGCCTAGGAATGCATGGTTTATTTATTTATTCATGCAGTTTACCCCAAAATGGAAATTTATTGTTAATTTACTCACCCTCAGGCCATTCAAGATGACTTTTTTTCTATCAGAAGAACTGTAAAAAACCATGGTTCGTGGTTATTCATAAAATGCAAGTCAACGGCTACCAGCACTTGAGAATCAAAAAAAGCATATACAGGCAAGACAAAATTAATGTCTGCAGCTCCTGTTGATATATTGAGGTCTTATGAAGCGAAATGCTCAGTCTGTGCAAGAAACTGAACATTATTTGCAACATTTTTATCTGTAATCCGTGGCTTCAGGACATGGGAAAATCTGATTATTTTTCACAAAATGGTCCTTTAAGATACTTTTCTTATTATTATCAATGTGGAAAACAGTTGTTCTGCTTAATATATATTTGTGTGTGTGTGTGTGTGTGTGTGTGTGTGTACCTACTTAACCATATTTTGGGGACAAATTTGTACCCAAAAGTGAGGTAAACCTGACAAAATCTCCAAAAACCTCCCTTTGGGGACGTCCTCATTTGTAAAATGGGTTTAAAAATAAACTAAACAAAGTATTTTTGAACTTGTAAAAATGCAGAAAGTGTCCTGTAAGGGGTAGGTTTAGGTGTAGGGCAATAGTACATACAGTTTGTACAGTATAAAAACCATTACGCCTATGGAGAGTCCCCATTTAGATAGCTAAGTAAACGTGTGTGTGTGTGTGTTTGTGTGGGCTTGTTTAGCTATACTTGTGAGGACCAGATGTCCCCACAAGGATAGTAAAACCTAACATTTTTGACTTTGTGAGGACATTTGGTCGGTCCTCACAAGGGAAATAAATTATTAAAAATACTGAATGAAGTTTATCTCAAAATGTAAAAATGCAAAAAGATTTCTGTAAGGGGTAGGTTTAGGGGTAGGGTTGGTGTAGGGCAATAGAAAATATTGTTAGGTCAGTATAAAAACAATAGAAGTCTATGAAAGTCCTCACAAGTATAGAAAAACAAACATGAGTGTGTGTGTGTGTGTGTGTGTGTGTGTGTGTGTGTGTGTGTGTGTGTGTGTGTAAAAATAATATTTTTTAGCAAAGTTCCTTTAGTGGTGCTGCTGCAGATTTCATCTGTTGCAGATTTTTAGTGTCCTGAGGCTATGCATTACAGGTAATAATGTAAATAATGTTCAATTTCTTGCACAGATCAATATTTTTAGCTTCTTAGGACCTCAATATATCATCAGCAGCCACGAGTATTAAGTTTGTCTTGCCTGTATATACTTTTTTTTGACGGTAGCCATTGTGTTTTATTTTATGAATTACTAAGATCCACAGTTTCATCAATATACAGTGACATACCGTAAAATGAATATTTCACCACTTACAATGGCTGTCATTTCATGGCGTGAAAGGCCTTTGAATGACAAATGTAATTCAATCTGTATATAAATTCCCCTTCTGGGTTTATGTACTACACATTATTCCTGTCAATCAACAACTTGAAAATCAACGTTCAAAGTTGTTTATTCACCTCGAAGGTGTTTAATCCGAACTGTTATCTCCTTGTGAGCGAGTATATTTATGCATTTTGTATTCATTCGCATACCTCTACCGTTTAGGCTGCCGTTTAGGAATGAATTTGTGTCTCTCCCGCATGCCGTTTACGAGGAGCTCCCTTGGTTGTAATTTCTGCGGGTGTGTTTGTTTGTTTGTGTGTTAGCTCTCCTGTCAGGCGGCTCTCTCAGGGGTTGAGTGGAAAATCCCTGCAACGGAGCTGCTGTTCCATTAACATTCTCCACCACAGGCAGCCTAAGCCTTCACACGCTGCCGCAGCAGAAGCATTTCTTTATCGCTATCACTCTGCCTTTCCCTCGCCACGTCTTTCTCTATCGCATTGTCCACCTTCTTACGCCTTTTCCCTCTCGCTCCATCTCTGTGACCCTCTCCTCCTGTCTCGCTTTCTCAATCTTTGTTCATTGTCCTGTCGATTTACCTCAGAGAGGCGGCTGAAACCTGCAGTGCAGTGCCAGGCGCATTAAACAGTACTCACCGTTTGACCGTTCTGCCAGGGGCAAGATTAAATCACCTCAATCTGACATCAAGAAATGAGGTGAGATCCCTGCACCGCTACACATATGCACTAATAAAGTGGCTTAAAAAGGTCATATCGAACAACTTTTTACTTTTTAAAGGGATGGTTCGCCTAAAAAAGACAAAATTCGACAAGCCTCTTTTTCTGTGGAACACAAATCGTACATTTTTGAAGGGTAAATACAGTTAAGGGGAACTTTTTACAAACAAAAAATAACACATTTGGTCACAAAAACATGAGAGCCATGGTGTTTGGAATCAACATGCCATTTTGTAGTCCATTCTTTGACCTTGTTGAACCAAAGTCATTGGTTTTTATGAATCTTGATTGATCACATCACTGCAGGTTTGAAACAAAATACATTGTCTTTATTCTTTCATTAAATTAATCTAATCAAAAACTGTAACAAAGGCCATGCAGGTGGAGAACAGTGTTGTTTTAGTATTACTTATACACTTTTTATATATTTTTTATTTTTTCAAATTTCATTTTAATTTAGTTTAAGTGTTAATAGTTCTGTTACGGGCTTTTGTCATTTGGATTTTGGATTTTTTTATTTATATATATATATTTATATTTAGCTTTAATTTATTTTATTTCAGTTTTAGTTTTAGTAATTTTAATACTTCAACTTCAAATTATTTTATCTCAAATTGCAAACACAATGTAAAAAAGTTGTTGAGATAACTTAAATATCCATCTTAACTAAACTAAAGTTAACAAAAATTTATCATTAGCACAGACACATATTTTGTAAGTTGATAACACACTGTTACTTATTCTAATGTCGAATTTTAAGTTGTAATAACTAATCTCGGAAAATCATTTTTCCATCTAATATTTATATTTTATTTGATTTCAACCATATTCCAATAATTTTAGTTAAAATAGTTAATAGCCACACTGGTGGGAAATAACAATGTCACTGACAGTGATAAAAAATAATAACTGCCTGACAGTGATGAATTAAATAAATGTCCTCGCAACGTTATTTCCAGCTGAATACTACGTTTCACTAGAAAAAAATCACATTACATTTAGCAGTTGATTTCTATAGAGTCAGCAGAACTGAAGTAAAAATGTGCAAAAAGTATTTTAATATCCAGCCTTATGCATAATATCAATCAATTATAAAAACTCATGCTAACTCTTTAAATACATTAAACTGCATCCTAAAGGAGTCTGCTTTGATCGTTCCTCCATTGGGAAATGCACTTCGGCCTGCCACAGACTAAGCTCAAGCGAAGCGAGGCCAAAGCAAACTATTTACCACAGGAGCTTATCTAATAATTTCCTGTGATGGTAATTTTGATATATGTGGCTCTAGAGGATATATGCGCTCTATCTGAAGAATCATAACTGAATCTGAAGTGCACCAAAGCATCAAAAACTCCTCGTGTGTGATACTCTGCTATTAAACCACAGGCAAAAGCATGCTAAACACAAAATGTTCTAAAAACATTATAATGTTATATTTTTCTGCAACATCCTTGATAACTCTTATATTATAAAACTGACATAAAGTTGCTTATATTTTGTATCCATACTAATATACATATAAATGGTGCATGGCTTAAAATAATGCATTTAAAATAAACAAACAAACCTCTCAGTTTCTAAAACGCAATAAAATAACATTTTGTATATTACTTTGTGTTACTGTGATTTAAATAATGTTTACTTCTTGATTTATGACATAAAACATGGACAACCTAACATTAGTGTCTACATTTTTTGGAGCAACTTCATTAAAACATGATGCCTCTCAAACTAATTTTGTTTTCTACTGACAAACCAAAAACATGCAAATGAGGAAAAACAATATTAACCAATAACCCTAGTCTCCTGTATCGTCTAACCAACTGGTTAATATGCACCATCCACAAGACTCTGACAATAAGATTTTGTTGTACAAAATGTGGTGAAACTCACAGGGAGATATACACAGAAAGAGAGACGTATTGTTTTTCTTGTTTGTTTCATTCCCATTATGTTTCTCTAGGAAAAAGCGGTTTGATTTTACACGGCTGACCTTTACAGAGATGACACAGTTTCCTGCATTGTGCGCCACAATTTATTTATGTTTATACAACCGTAGGAGGAAGCCAATGGGAACGTTACACAAAGAGAACAAGAGAAAGCACATTAAAACATGCAATTCCTAAACACTGACAGATGCACTTTGGAGAAAAACAGTAATGCATCAATGTGACCCGAACGCCGCAGACAGGGATTTCCTCATGATGTGCTTCACTTCCACATCTCAGTCAATAACATCCTCTGACAAAACCCATCACAACAGCCCCACCACCTTCCCGCTGCAACTTAAACAGACAAGATGACATTTTAGATGTCATAACTCACGATTCACACCTGTTTACAGGGTCTATCCTTGACACAACTCAATTCCGACCCTTTCCTTGACCCTGAACACCATCGACCAAGATCATTTCCTGACTGTGCCTCAAAAAATGCTCATTACCTGCTTTGGGTTTACAACAGCGGCAGCATCACACATAAAAGGTCATCAGCTTTAAGAGTGCTCGAGAAGAGCTGGACGATAAATAAAGCCGCTCACATGGACTTCATTACATTCCCGCTCGTGTGGGATGCATCGGGTCTCTTGCTGATGGATCAGTGAGAGGTTAATGCAGTTCAGGCCCACTGTGTTCGAGAGGCAAGCAGGTAGAGATCGGTTCGGATGTTTGGGCTTCAGATCACCCACGTTACATTATGCAGATAGATATCATTTGTTATTAAGTGGTAATTAACCCCTCTTTGCAAATTCTGAACTACTACAAACACAGGTTTGGGTAAGTGTCCAATCTGGCTTACATAATATACTATCACAACCACTATAGCCCACTTGGTTTTGTGGCTTCAGCAATGCAGGGTAATTATATACTTGGCAAATGTTGAAAACGGCAGTTATCGTTTTGATAGAAGTTATGGAATTAATTGGCCTTTCTGTTCTGATGGATTAAAGTTTAACTTTCAGCAATATCAGGCAACAACATTTTAAAGCATTACTGCATTACACAATTAACAATTAGTATACATTCAGAGTATGATTGTTAGATTTTCAGACCCATATTTGGATTTACATGACCTACTGACCAGTCACAAAAAAATCTAAATTAAATGGCATAGCAATGTCTGGCAGCCATTCAAAACACTCCAGGCAAACAGCACTGATTTTTAAATGTACAAACCTTAACCAGTAATATCATAAATATTTATTTATCGGTGAAGTGTTGCAGTGATGTTTGTCCTTCTGTAGGGTTCTCCCATCTGCATATATGATCATGGAGCTCAACTAGAGTGACCATCAGGTTCTTGGTCACCAGTCTAGACAAGGCCCTTCACCATCAACTGCACAGTTTGGCTGGGCAACTAGCTCTTGGAAGAGTCCTGGTTGTGCCAAACTTCTTCCATTTGAGAATTATGGAAGCCACTGTGCTCTTGGGAACCTTCAGTGCAGTAGAAATTTTTTTGTAGCCTTCCCCAGATCTGTTTCTCGAGACAACCCTGTCTCTGAGCTCTGCATGCAGTTCTTTTGACCTCATGGCTTGATTTTCACTCTGATGTGCATTGTCAGCTGTGAAGCCTTTTATAGAGAGGTGCGTACCTTTCCAAATCATGTCCAATCAATTTAATTTACCACAGGTGGATTCCAATCAAGGTGTAGAAATATCTCAGCTATGATCAAGAGAAATGGGAGGCACCTGAACTAAATTTCAAGTGCTGTTGCAAAGGATCTGAATACTTATGTAAATGTCATATTTCAGTTTTTTCTTTTTAATAAATTTACAGACCTTTCTAAAATTCTGTTTTCACTTTGTCATTATGAAGTATGGAGTGCACATTAATGAGAAAAAAATTAATTTAAGCAATTGTAATATCAGGCTGCACCATAACAAAATTGAAAAAAAGTGAAGGGGGTCTGAATACTTTCTGAAAGCATGTTTTGTTTGGTTTTGTTCCGGGTGCATAGAAAGCTAATAATATAAGTAATATTAAAATAAAATGTAATATATTTAACTATTAGTCAAAAGTTTTCAGAAAAATATACTCACTTTTTATTATTGAAGAATAATAGTCAAATTATCAAAAAAATACAAATTAAAGAATGGGAATTCTTTAGGGTCTTAATGAAAAGTTTATAACATACTTTGGTCAAAATATCTCAATGGTAGTGTAAAAAACAACTTTTTTACCCTGTCAAAATCAGCTCTGTTTTCAGCAAGCTGTATTTTAGTCCATGTTGCTTTAAATGCTAATGAGCTCTGCTGACCCCGCCCCTCTCTTCCGTGGGGTGAGGAGCAGACTGTAAACTTCAGCCGCGAAACTGGCTAACTAGCACATTATTAGGAAAGGCGATTTGCAAAGATTCATAAAAAACCCTTACACTCACTTCTTCTGTAGATGAAGCTGGATCACGAATGATTAGCGTGAACATAGACACATTTAGGCCGATCAGGATCAGCGCATTCCCTTCAAAACGAAAGTAACCTTAATCCTCTGCGTCTTCAGCGGCTCAGATGTCAGGAATAAATGATGACTGCTATGTTCATTATTACATCCAACAACAAAACACCTCAATCACTTAATCGGAGACATTCTTGTCTTCCCCTGCACCGGAGTCGACACAATGGCGGACAGCTCTCAGCTCACTCAGGGCGGGTTTAAGGTAAGACATTCTTGTCAATCTACTATCGTGGGAGCGGCCTGTGCAGAACTACGTCATGAATTTTGCATCCGATGACCCCTTTAAATTTAAATGATGATGCTGAAAATTCAGCTTTGATCACAGGAATAAATTGCATTTTAAAATATATTCAAATAGAAAACAGTTATTTTAAATAGTAAAAATATTTCACAATATTATTGCTTTTGCTGTACTGTATTTTGGATCAAATACATGCAGGCTTGGAGAGCAGAAGAGAATTCTTTAAAAAAAAACATTAAAAATCGTACTGTTCAAAAACTTTTGACTAGTGCATATGTGTGTGTGTGTGTTTGTGTGCATTTTATACATGTGACTATATGCGTATACACAGTATAGAATGTATATAGTAAATGTATACATGTATATATATATAGTACAAGTGAGTGATTAGATACAGTATACGCTGTAATATTCAATAAGTCTTAAAAGATTTTTTAAAAACTGCAATCACAAGGTCTTTATCACTAGCATAATAGAGAAAGAAGCAATCTTACTTCACTGCTTCTAGATGTGTCTCAGGCCTGTATTGGAATGAAAATGAAAAAGTGAATCAAGAAATAGAGTAAGTTTTGGTGAACTAGCAAAAAAAAGCCCTGGGTCCAGTTACGGTCATTGAAATGGCAGAGGAGGACCTCTCCACAAGCTCCCCAGAAACATTACAAGTAATATATTCCAATTAGTATGGTAGGATGTTCAACTAGGCTACATTTTCATTTGATTTCGCGCCTACATTTGTGGATAAGAGTATGTGTGTGGGTAAAAAGAGAGCTCACATAATAATTCTTCTTCAAACAAGAAAAGAAAGTAACCGAAACTGCGGATAAGAACATAAATTAGAGTGTAGCGCTTTGAATTACTCTTAAAATGTTTCATTGAAGAACATTATAAAGACACGACATATTTAAAAAAGAATGGTGTTTTTCCAAAACAAATATTAGATTTGGACAGCTGAATATACAAGTCTGAATGAAGCCGAGAGCAAAATATTCTCAAAGGAAAGGACAATCCATTCGGCAAACCATGAATATCTTTTCAATTTTTGAGAAGCAGTCAGACAATATCAACGTCAAAGCATGAGCTATCACTCTCTCACTTGCTTTGACAGACTGCAGAAAGCTGCAAGTGTCTCAAATGCAATATTTCTCAGTGCTCAGTTACATTATTTGATCTAAAACATAGGCAAAATTTCAAAAACAGGCTTTTCATACCCTGTGTCGGGCTACTGTGCTTGGAGGACAAGCTCTAATAATTCAAGAGAGTTCAGCTCTAGTGGTACTATGTTGCGTAATTCACAATCACAGCGGTTTGATTGCAGGTTTAGAGCACAAACTCTATTGCTACATTCTGCAGCGGGTGATTAAGTGTCAATTGAATTACAGCCGTAATTGCAAACCACACTGAAGTTTTACCTGGCAGGCTAGAAGCTAGAGAGCATGAAATGTGTTTTTCCAGAGCCCACATCGTCCTTCTCTCACAAAGTTTAACAAAACACTGCAAAACTTTTCTTTCATTTGAAAAGCACTGAAAGTAATTTCAATGGCCAAAGAGAATAAATCAGCAAGAGTTTTCAACCTAATTCAGGCTGGTTCTTTGTTTGAAATTAACACATTTTCCCAGAATATTTCCAGAATATAAGTATGCTATATCTTACACTAAAATGCTCAATTTAAGAGCAATCACTGATAGACAGACCTCCTGTTTAGGACCCTTCACTACAATGTTCATGTTACCGTTCATTAAAATGAGTCAGGACTTTTTATATTTAATATTTAAAATATTTCTAGATATTTTCCATTTATTAAGAAATATAAAAAATAAAACCTCCAGTAAACATCGATTGAGAACATTAGGCATGATCAAAGAAATAAGAAAGTACAAACTATTGTACTTATATATCTCTCAGTATTGTTTTCACATGCACCAATTTAGATTTGGTATTTGTTTAGATATGCAATTTATAGAAGAAGAAGGGTAGAAGTGTAGAACAATGGATGAGTAGAAAGGTAGACAAATGGACAAACAGACTTAATGGTGGACTGATGGGCAGAAGGACGAATATAATGATCAATAGATAGAACAACGGAACGACAGATAGAACGATACATAGAATGATAGAAAAATACAAAGATAGAACGAAAGATAGACAGAACGATAGAACAAAAGATAGAATGAAAGATGGAACGATACAACAATGGAACAATAGAAAGATAGATAGATAGATAGATAGATAGATAGATAGATAGATAGATAGATAGATAGATAGATAGATAGATAGATAGATAGATAGATAGATAGATAGATAGATAGATAGATTTAAAAAAAAGCAATAACCATTTAAACAATAACCATAACTTTAGAGGACTCTCCAAAAAATGAGGTCTGAGCAAAGTTTTGGTGGTGCGCTGGCAGAGAAACACTGCCTTACAAGAGCGTGTTAATCATGCCGGTTTGAAGCTCAGCCTGACTAGTCTCGCCACTGATAGGCTCTGATGAAATGCCGTTATAATTAAAACCACTCATGTGTTCAAAATAAATGTCGGCCCATGTCCCTCGCCGGGGCACCGACACCACTGGGAGACGCTGGCAATTACAGTCAATATTTCTCATTTCCACTAAGCTGTAGTGGAGGAGTCTTCTCTATGGCTCCCAATGGACTATTGGCAGAACGAAATTCATTTGTCAAGACATACATAGTGGCATCACTGTTTTTGGCAATGTATCGACTAACCGTTATGACATTTAAAGTCTGATATAAAGGATAAAAAGCATCACAGACTTCCAAGGAGTTCGATACCAGCTGAGCAACCGCCAATGAGATCAATGGGAATGCTAACGAATAGCTTTCTTCAGGTAGACTTCTTTGGCCTATTACCAACTCAGCTAATTAATATTCATGAGCCAAACTTATGCATTGTACAATGCGTCCTGCCCACACAGCTAGAAAAGGCTGCATTGATGGGTTCATAAACATGCTTCTCTTTAAAATCCAGATAAACAAGACGCTAAATCAGGGCAGACATAACAATCCCCCGCGACACGCGTTGACTCTGTGATCATCTAATTAGGCCTTAATACATGATGAGGAGAGGTGCTAATAACAGCACACTTATGCATATTCTGCGCTTTGGCTCACCATCCTTGGCCTCGGGAGTCTCTGCGGAGGATGTTCTGTGAGGACAGAGGGAATGTAGGTGAATTATGAAATCCTTTGCCTTTCATGTGTTTATTTAATATTAATTGCTGAGGTTTTTATTCGTTTTCTCAATGGATACGGCACAGTTAATAAAACAAGAGTCCAGACAGACGCAGACACAATGAGGAAGAGAGAGAGAGAGCGAGACTCTATCTAATGATTCTCTGAGTCGTGAAACTCATGGCTCTTGTGCAGAATCCAGGTCAAAGCTGCAGAGTTCCCTGACTGGCACACGGAAAAGTGGGGCAAACTCAAACTTTCCCTCCTTTTTTTCCAGTGAATAAGCAGTATGACACACTCCCTCACAGAAAACATCACCAGTGATCATACCGAAACAAGACGGAGGGAGGGAAGAGAAGAGAAGATTTAAGAGAGAAATAAACAGGAAAAAGACGCTAATGAGGGAAGGAAGGAAAGCAGGGAAGGAAGGAATAAATGATGAAACTGAGGAATGAAAGAACTGGAGAAACAGAAAAGAGAATATACGTAAATGTAGAAATAGAAGTTTTTGTTTTTTTATATATATATAAATGTATCAGATTGAAGGCTATATGTGACCCTGAACCACAAAACCAAAACAATTTTTTGATCCAAGAGACATTTCTACATCATCTGAAAGCTGAATAAATAAGCTTTCCAGTGATGTATGGTTTGTTAGGATCTGACAATATTTGGCTGAGATAAAACTATTTGAAAATCTGGAATCTGAGGGTGCAAAAAAATCAAAATATTGAGAAAATCGCCTTCAAAGTTGTCTAAATGAAGTTCTTAGCTATGCATATTACTGATCAAAAATTAAGTTTTGATATATTTATGGTAGGAAATTCATTAAATATATTCATGGAACATGATCTTTACTTTATATCCTAATGATTTTTGGCATAAAAGAAAAATGGATAATTTTGACCCATTCAATGTATTTTTGGCTATTGCTACAAATATACCCCAGCGACTTAAGACTGGTTTTGTGGTCCAGGGTCACATATAGGCCTTAGAATAATACAGGTTGTTAAACGTTTCTAGGGCAATGCTAGGTAGTAGCTGGGGTGTCCTGGGTGGTTGCTAGGCAGTTGTGGGGTTGTTCTACATGTTTATAGGGCACTGGTAGGCAGAATAGATAAAACAATAGACAGAATGACTACATAGATAGAATGACAGGGTGATAAAACAACAAAGAGAATGATAGAACAATAGAATGTTAGAGCAAGAGACCATAGAAAAATAGACAGAACGATAGATAGATAGATAGATAGATAGATAGATAGATAGATAGATAGATAGATAGATAGATAGATAGATAGATAGATAGATAGATAGATAGATAGATAGATAGAGACAGAACAACAGATAGAACAAAAGATAGGTAGAATGATAGAATTTTTAAAAAACCTGATATATATATATATATATATATATATATATAACAGAAGTAGTGCCTTGCAAAAGTATTCATACCCCTTAATTTTGTTCACGTTTTATGTTGCAGCCTTATGTTAAACTTTTTTTTCTCCAGATCAATCTACACTCCATATACCATAATGACAAAGCACAAAACAGATTTGTGACAACTTTACAAATTTATTAAAAACAAAACTCTGAAATAAGTACATTGCATAAGCATTCAAACCCTTACCTCAGTACTAAGTTGAAGCACCTTTTCAGCCTCAAGTCTTTTTGAGTATGATACGACAAGCTTTGCACATTTACATTTGGCAATTATCTGCAATTCTTCACCTCTCAAGCTCTGTCAGCTTGGATGGGGGCTGGCAGACATTTTCAGGTTTCTCCAGAAATGTTTAATTGGGTCCAAGCCCAGGCTGTTGCTGGGCCACCTAAGAAACATTCACAGAGTTGTCTACAAGCCACTCTTGCTGTGTGCTTAGGGTCATTGTCCTGTTGGAAGGTGAACCTTCTGCCCAGTCTGAGGTTCTGAATGCTCTGGACTGGGTTTTCATTAAGGCTATCTCTATATTTTGCTGTGTTGAGCTTTCCTTCTACTCAGTCCCTCAGTCCCTACCGCTGAAAAACAGCCCCACAGCATGAGGCTGCACACTTTGTTTTTTGGGATGGTACTCTGCAGGTGATGAGCAGTGCCTGCTTTCCTCCAAACATGAAAACAATACACCGATAATATGAAAATCACAGAATAAAAAATTATACACAAAACAACAGAATGATAGACAGAACGATGGATAGAACAAAAGAATTATAGATAGAACGATGAATAGAGCCATAAATAGAATGATAAATAGAGAGATGGTATGCAAAGAACGACAGAATGATAGAACGATAGATTGATAGAGTCATAGTTCTATAGTACAAAAGAACAACATAGTAATATTACAAAAGAACAATAGATAGAATGACAGATAGATTGAACGACAGAGTAGCAGAACAATAGAATTACAGACAGACAGACAGACAGACAGACAGACAGATAGACAGATAGACAGATAGAGATAGATAGATAGATAGATAGATAGATAGATAGATAGATAGATAGATAGATAGATAGATAGATAGATAGATAGATAGATAGATAGATAGATAGATAGATAGATAGATTCTGAATGAAGGGATCAGAGGTTTAATTGCAGCATGTACAATAACAGAATGTTGCATTTGTCAAGCCAAACATAATGACACGACTGCAACAACACAGTCTGAAGGAAGTCAAGGAGTCATGCTCAACACAGACAGACAAAAGGAGGGTGGAAGAAGAGAGGGGGAACACAAGGGATGAAAGGTAGACAGTGTGACAGAAAAGCAAGTTAGCTGAGGTTGAAGGGATGAGAGGATGAGAAGAGGAGGACTGAGAGGGGGGGGTGGCTTTTGAAGAAAACAAGGCCGTCAAAAAAAGCAAGAGAGGCTCCCAGTGGTTTTTTACTGACAAGCAGTGACACCGTGAGCGCTGTTCCTGCATTGATGAGACAAGTGCATATGTGGCAGGAAAACCACTGCATCGAGGGGTTAAAAAGAGAGAAAGAGACGCTTTTTAAGGAAGATAATCTGATTACCCATCTTTTCTCTATGCTATTGATCACAGCTGTGACAGAGCATGCGTATGAGTTTTGAAGGTCAAAAGACCATAATAAACTGACAGAAAATCACATACGAGTCCCTCGATGTCCTACTTTTTGCGCGGAGCAACACTGCATCAATGTATAGGAAAAATCATCTTATCTTAAAACCAGTTTTGTTTAGGTCAGTGTTTCCCATTATACTGTATATATCATAAAAAACACCAAATTAAAACAGTAATATTGTGAATTAAAATAACTGTTTCCTATTGTAATATATTTGAAATTGTAATTTATTTCTGTGATGTAAAGCTGAATTTTCAGCATCATTACTCCAGTCTTCAGTGTCACATGATCCTTCAGAAATCATTCTCATATGCTGATTTGCTGCTCAAGAAACATTTCTTATTATTATCAATGTTGAAAACTGCTGCTGACAGACAGACTGAGCATCTGTCTTTAAGTCAGCTCTATGGATACATATGACCTTTACAGTGCCCCATGACCCAGTGCAGTAGTTTGCTCTGTTTCAGATTTGGATGGGTTATGCAGATCCTAAGGTATTTCTGAGCACACAGTCTACCACAGAGAAGGGTTCATGGTTAAATTTAATTACTGAAACTCATGTTATAATGAGAACAGTGTAATAATGATGCAGACTTCTCTGTTCATTTAGTGTCAGCTAATGGCAGAAAGGATAATACATTTATCATAGACATGCACACACACATAACTGAATGGTGGGTGTTTCACTAATACATTAATCAACACAGCGCAGGACCAGAGCAGTAAAAAAAAACTGCTACAGAATTCCAAAATTAAATGTTAGAGAACTCTTACAAAAATGGATATTCTCCTCAAATACTGTGCATATAAAAATAAAGCTGTGGCAGCTTGGTATTAAACGCCACTGTCATGAAAAACGCAGTAAATGAAATAAGCGTTTGAATGCTTGCTTAACATAGTTTGAAAGTTTAAAAATACCATAAGTTATGGTTTGATATTACAGTGTTATACAGTGAGGAAAATAAGTATTTGAACACCCTGCTATTTTGCAAGTTCTCCCACTTAGAAATCATGGAGGGGTCTGAAATTGTCATCGTAGGTGCATGTCCACTGTGAGAGACATAATCTAAAAAAATGCTTCACAGTAGGGATGGTGTTCTTGGGATGGTACTCATCATTCTTCTTCCTCCAAACACGTTTAGTGGAATTATGACCAAAAAGTTCTATTTTGGTCTCATCTGACCACATGACTTTCTCCCATGACTCCTCTGGATCATCCAAATGGTCATTGGCAAACTTAAGTCGGGCTGGACATGTGCTGGTTTAAGCAGGGGAACCTTCCGTGCCATGCATGATTTCAAACCATTACGTCTTAGTGTATTACCAACAGTAACCTTGGAAACGGTGGTCCCAGCTCTTTTCAGGTCATTGACCAGCTCCTCCCGTGTAGTTCTGGACTGATTTCTCACCTTTCTTAGGATCATTGAGACCCCACGAGGTGAGATCTTGCATGGAGCCCCAGTCCGAGGGAGATTGACAGTCATGTTTAGCTTCTTCCATTTTCTAATGATTGCTCCAACAGTGGACCTTTTTCACCAAGCTGCTTGGCAATTTCCCGTAGCCCTTTCCAGCCTTGTGGAGGTGTACAATTTTGTCTCTAGTGTCTTTGGACAGCTCTTTGGTCTTGGCCATGTTAGTAGTTGGATTCTTACTGATTGTATGGGGTGGACAGGTGTCTTTATGCAGCTAACGACCTCAAACAGGTGCATCTAATTTAGGATAATAAATGGAGTGGAGGTGGACATTTTAAAGGCAGACTAACAGGTCTTTGAGGGTCAGAATTCTAGCTGATAGACAGGTGTTCAAATACTTTTTTGCAGCTGTATCATACAAATAAATAGATAAAAAATCATACATTGTGATTTCTGGATTTTTTTTTTTAGATTATGTCTCTCACAGTGGACATGCACCTACAATGACAATTTCAGACCCCTCCATGATTTCTAAGTGGGAGAACTTGCAAAATAGCAGGGTGTTCAAATACTTATTTTCCTCACTGTATATATATATATATACCAGAACAACAGACGGACTGATCAAAGAAGCATGGAAAGAGAGATCAAATAAATGACAGACGGGCGACTGAACAGAGACAGATCAATCAGATGGCTATAGAGCTATTTGAATAGAAAACTGAATTGATCTGCCTGACCTCATAAGTATTCATAAGTATTAAAGTGTGATGTTACATTAAAGTTCATCAAATTATATACAAATATATTAATACATCAACAGCTTTAGAAATATAAAAGATTTACACTTCATATTATAGATATATTTATAGCTAGATTTTATCATATACATACTGAGTCAAATAATATAAAAAAAATAAATCAAAGGTCTAAATCAAATGAAACAACACAATGGTTGTTATTAACAATTATTGTTATTAATTTTAACATGCAACTTAATGATAACATTTTTTGAAAGAAGAGAAAAATGGCACCAAAAATGACAGATCAGACTAATCTGAATGCAAAAATCTATTAATTCCATAATTTTAGAACTCTATGAATCTATAAGGATTGAAAAGAATTTGTACATCACCGTTCATAAGCAAAACTCTTAGATTTTTAATGTATCTTATAAATATTCAAACTTAAAAACTTTTCAACATTGCTTTTCTTGTTAAAAACTACAGTGACATGAAGTCCTTTGAATTTCAATTCATTTTAATTCTACTTTCTTATAGACCACTGGAACCTAAAAAGCATTTAAGTCAATTCTGATTTGGCACATAACCATTAGTCAAACCTGCTACGTCAGAACTGATCTTTTATGTACCACTCAAGATCCTGTAAACTCAACATGAATGTTTATTGGTTGCTCTGCACACCAGTCACACGTTCTTGTACTGTACAATGAACTATAGTATCGATCAGATGTTATCTGCTCAACTTCCTTGCTCTATAAAGATGATCATGAAAGGAAGTTAGGTAAAGATAAAAAGCAATTAAAATATGGTGAGATTTAGTCTATTACATAAAGGGCAAAACTCAGTTAACCATTACTAGAATGAACTATAAAGAAAACAATTATAAGTGCATTAATGGATATGGAAATAACTGAGAAGATTTAATATATTGAAATTCAGAAAAACTTCTCTGATAATTGCAGCGTGTATAAATAATTTCAAAACTCTGCAGGAGTCTTACTGTGCTAAATACTGGGCTGCATATTAAATCTCATTTGCCTTATGAAAATCTCATGAATTAATTTTCCCTGCTGATAAACTGACAGATCAACATTAGTTACTGTTGGTTTTATTGGGGTTTTCTAATGCGCGACTGTTCAGAGCTTAGGAAAAGCATCTGCGTGGACCGCGTCTGTTTTTGATTGATGGGCTGAAATGCAAAACGGCGGGCTAAAAATAGACTGATTGGCCACCCTGCAGTGATTGGACAGCCTAATGGGCGCAGAGTGATTTCGCTCAGGTAATACTTCCCCCTGGTCCACCACCCATCGGCGGACAGACACAGCACTAGACGGGCAAGACGTGAGGATGGGGAAGATAATACAATGCCAGACAGGAACAAAGAGACAGTGATAAAACGCTCTGCTTGAGTCAGCGCATGAATGATTTGATGCTGTCATAGTTTCAAACACTCTCTAATTCATTCTCAAACTCGTTTAAACACACAGTTAAATATGGCTGTCACTCGTCATCTGAGTGCTTAAAAACCAGGGGCCTCGTTTATAAAGATGTGCACAGGATGATTCTAAATGTGGACATTTAACATAGTACATCATTTCCAAAATGTTCCTACAAAACATCCATTTTTAAATGATATAACTTCAGTTTAACTAGCAAAACTTGGGTTGTTCTCACTGCGCATCCTAGTTCAGTATTACACACACTGCCTACCAGACTCTCAATCTAAAAACTGCTTTAGTGAAACGAATCATACACTCCCTAGAAATTCCCAGAATGCCCATTAAAACCAGTGAGCATCAGTGCCCAAGTAGATATTTATAGCTGCTCAAAACTTGAAAACAATTTTCTAATTTAAAATGTAATTCATTCCTGACAAAAAAAAAAAAAAAAAACCTGAATAGTCAGCATCATTACTGCGGTCTTCAGCGTTACATGATCCTTCTGAAATTATTCTAATATGATAATTTGTTGCTCAATAACATTACATATTATTTTTATTGAAAACAGTTGTGCTACTTAATATTTTTGTGGAAACTGTGATACTTTTTTTCTGAATTCTTTGATGAATAGAAAGTTCAGATCACATTCAGGTGTCTCATTTGTCTCATGACTTCACACTGAAGAAACAAGAGGACAGCCAATACAAGTAAAGACATCAACTGACAACAGAATGTTAAAATATTGAAAATTAATGCACACCCAGAGGTGGTAATGTGGCCTCAATGTGAGTCACGCTTCAAGATTGCAATTTTCAATAATTCACAGGTCTGGATTCAGTAAAAATACAGTTACTGCATTCCACTGGTGGTATTATTCATTTCAAGACTTTTTCATTTCCCTAAAACCACCTTCTTACACCACAGACAAAATGTCCCGCTTAGAAACAACTTTACAGTTAGATACTATGGATCCTTTTCACATTTCCAAGGTCCTCAGGATTGGAAGTCGTCATAGTTGGGTGTGTAGTGAATAAGTGTAGTTTAGTAGTTGAATTTAGTAGTTTTTATAGTAGTGAATGGAAAATACAACATTTAAGTATTGATCAACTCATTTCATTCCAAACTTGATTGACAAATAGTCCAAACAATACCGTATCTTCACAATTTTTAAATGTTTTGTTGTTTCACAGAAAAAAAGTAAACTATACAAGTTGAGTAGTCATTTCCGAGTAAACAGTCATACTCTTGCCTATAATTGAAGTCTTGTTAATTCACAAAGAATGCAGCAATGTGATACAGAACTATAATTTGGTCAGTAAATATAGCATTACAGAACATTTTCAGAACACTAATCAAGACCCTGGAATGTTTGTCAGCCAATCAGAATCAAGCATTCAACCATAGTTTGGTATAATGGTTCAATAAACCGAAAGCAAGCGAGAACAATAGAGCTAAACTGATTATACACCCCCTGACATTTCAACACATGCCACATTCAAACATATTCTGTCGCATGGATATGATTTGCATAAATTTATGGAGTGTGTGAGTCTACGCGCTCAGGCTTGATGCTCCCCATTGATCATCATCTCAAAGGCTGGTAGTGATTTTTTGCAGGCAGTCCTTTGAGATAACAGTCATGTCCTACTGTTATTTCCAATGACGCAAATACAAAACAAAGCAGGCGTTGCATGGACGTGAGGGCAAAGCATAATTACACACACACACACACACACACACACACTCTCTCCCACTGCTTTCTTCCATCCTGTCAAGGGGTATTTGTAAGTCACCTGAAGCCTATTAAAACAATTTAAGCAGAGAAACGAATCACTGAACTCAATGTCATTCATTAGCGTCTTAGGTAACATGGAGAACCAGCTCTGTGAAAAACAAGGGCTGACATCCAATCAGCAATCCAGTCAGCCTACAGTACTACAGTACTAATGTTTTATGAAGATTAAAGTTGAAGTGTGTAATTTCTGCACCCCTAGCACCAGAAAGAATTACTAGAAAAGTGAAGTTGTTGTGCTGGCTTGGCAAAGCCTTTCCTGAAAGTTTAAAATAGTTTCAAGAAAGATTTGAAGCTTCAAAGTTATACAAGTCTTGCGAAATTTGAATACAGTAATATGTGCCTTTCTATGCGATTGCTAATAAGATGTGGTTAGTTAGCTGCTAAGTGGTTACTAAAGCTGAAAGAGCAAGTTCAAGTTAAGCTGAAACAACAGAATTTGTGACATAATAATATTGATTTCCACAAAAAAGTTCATTTCCACTTGTCTCTCTTTTTCTCAAAAAAAACGTGGGTTACAGTGAAAGAGGAAAATTCATAAATGTTAAAATAGGTATAGCCACAAAATATATGTTTGGTAACATTATATGTGTTTACATGATTCAGTGTGAACAACTTTACAGCACAAATATTTCACAGTTTTCAACAGAAGAATTGATGCAAGTGATTTTTATAAAATTATAAGCATTGTTGTTATTTTAACAAACTGTTAAAAATAGTTTTCTGGTAACTGAAATATAGCTAGAATAAAAATACAATTTAATCTATGATTTAATATGAATAAATATAAAATAAAAATATATGTATATTTAATTATATATATATATATATATATATATATATATATATATATATATATATATATATATATATATACACACTTTTTGGCAACTATACTGTAAAAATGATTAATATGTCAATAAAACAAAATTATTTGAATATGTTTTACAAGACAATTCTTTCTACTTCAAAATTTCACACATTTCAATATTTGCCATTTCTTTGTAATTATTTGTGAAATCTACTAGCAATTTCTGAGTGAAAATTGTTTCTACACTATATATATATATATACACACACACTGTGTGCAGAATTATTAGGCAAGTTGATATTCTGGTCATATTTTTTTACCAAGAACATTTTACCAATTCCAAACCACATCAATCTCAATAACTACTATTGATTTTGTATTTAATAATTTATAAGTGATATATAATTGTCCATGAAGGCTGATAGTCAGAAACTTCTTATTTCAGTTGTGCAGAATTATTAGGCAGGTTTTCCTTTACAGATAAAATGAGCCAAAAAAGAGATTGAACTCTTGAAGGACCAGCATCACATCCTCTTGTACCACTGTTTGAAGAATTTATCTTCCAGAATCTGGCAGTAAGTTTTAGGAGCTCATTTTTAATCAATCCTGCGAGACAGACTTTTCAGGATAGGAGATGAACTAAAATGAGCCCCAAAACTTACTGCCAGATTCTGGAAGATAAATTCTTCAAACAGTGGTACAAGAGGATGTGATGCTGGTCCTTCAAGAGTCACTCACAACTTATCTGTCCATAAATCCTATACAAAATCAGTCTTCATGTATTTCACAACACTTCAGCATGTTATTCTTATTAAGTGAGGGCCATTTTAAAGAATTTTTTACCCATGCAAAGTCTCTGAGAACCTGACACCTTGTAATTCTGGAGACTCCAGGAAGGTTGCAGTTCTGGAAAATGGTGGCGCTGGAGACTAAATGGTTCCTGATGGTTTCTCACCTAATTCTTCACCTTAATTCTTAATTCTTTTGCAGTTAACGTGTCTTTTCCTCTCCACCTGTTTTTGTCTGACCGTGTTGACCCAATGAGCATTTCGCTGCCCAATGGTCATGCCTTAACTTTGCTAATTCTATTATTGCATTAGTATTGCATCCTTCTCATGGACATTTAATAATTTTTTTAACTTGTTTTCTTGAGTTCAATCTCTTTTTTGGCTCATTTTATCTGTAAAGGAAAACCTGCCTAATAATTCTGCACACCTGAAATAAGAAGTTTCTGACTATCAGCCTTCATGGACAATTATATATCACTTATAAATTATTAAATACAAAATCAATAGTAGTTATTAAGATTGATGTGGTTTGGAATTGGTCAAATGTTCTTGGAAAAAAAATATGACCGGAATATCAACTTGCCTAATAATTCTGCACACAGAGTATATATACACAGTCATGACCAAAAATATCGGAACCCTTGCAATTCTGTAAGAAAATGCAACACTTCTCTCAGAAAATTGTTCCAATTGCAAATGTTTTGGTATTCACGTACTTATTGTTTTTGTTTGCACTGCAACAACACATAAAAACAGAGAAGAAAAGTCAAACTTGATAAAATTTTACACAGAACTCAAAAATGGACTGGACAAAATTATTGGCACCTTGTCAAAATTGTAAGAAATAATTGCTTTTCAAGCATGTGATGCTCCTGTAATTTGTATTTAGACACACCTGTGGCAAGTAACAGGTGTGAGCAATATAGTAATCACACTTGCAACCAGTTAAAATGGAGAAAAGTTGACTCAACCTTTGTGATGTGTCACACTGAGCATGGAGAAAAGAAAGAAGTGTAAAGAGTTGTCTGTGGATGTGGAAAAAATTGTGGAAAAACATGGACAATCTCAAGGGTACAAGTCCATCTCCAGAGATCTTAATGTTCCTGTGTCCACTGTGCGCAATATCATCAAGAGGTTTACAGCCCATGGCACTGTAGCTAACCTCCCTACCGGACGGAAGAGCAAAATTAATGAAAAATTACAATGAAGGATTGTTCGAATGGTGAATAAAGAACCCTGATTAACTTCCAAACAAATTCAAGCTGATCTGCAGACACAGGGAACAACAGTGTCAGCTCGCACTATCCGTTGCCATCTGAATTAAAAGGGACGCTATGGTAGGAGACCCAGAAGGACACCACTGCTGACACAAAGGCATAAGAAAGCAAGACTGCAGTTTGCCAAAACTTATGTGACAAAACCACAATCCTTCTGGGAGAACCTACTGTGGACAGATGAGACAAAAGTAGAGCTTATTAGTAAAGGACATCATGGCACTGTTTACAGAAAAAGAAGAACACAGTCCCTGCAGTCAAACATGGTGGAGGTTCAAAGGTGTTTTGGGGTTGCTTTGCTGCTTCTGGCACTGGATGCCTTGACTGTGTGAACGGTATCATGAAATCTGATGATTACCAAAGAATTTTGGGGCGCAACGCAGTGGCCAGTGTCAGAAAGCTGCGTCTCCACCAGAGGTCATGGGTCTTCCAGCAGGACAATGACCTGAAACACACTTCAAAAAGCACTCAGAAATGGTTACAAACAAAGCGCTGGAGAGTTCTGAAATGGCCAGCAATGAGTCCAGATCTGAATCCCATAGAACACCTGTGGAGAGGTCTCAAAACAGCAGCTGGGAGAAGACATCCTTCAAATCTGAAAGACTTGGAGCAATTTGCAAAAGAAGAGTGGTCCAAAATTGTAGTAGAGAGGTGTAAGAAACTCATTCATGGTTACAGGAAGCAACTGATTTCAGTTATTTTTTCCAAAGGGGGTGCTACCAAATATTAAGTTAAGGGTGCCAATAATTTTGTCCAGTGCATTTTTTGGGTTCTGTGTGGCATTGTATCAGATTTGACTTTTCTGCTCTGTTTTTTTGTGTTGTTCTAATGCAAATAATAAAAAAAAAGTGAGTACCAAAACATTTGCAACTGCAACAATTTTCTGAGAGAAGGGTTGCAAATTCTGACAGAATTGCAAGTCATGGCCTAAAACATCGGCACCCTTGGTAAATATGATCAAAGAAGGCTGTGAAAATTAATCTGCATTGTAAATCCTTTTGATCTTTTATTTAAAAAATTCACAAAAATCTAACCTTTCATTGGAAAAGAATTTAAAATGGGGGAAAATATCATTATGAAATAAATGTTTCTCTCTATTACACATTGACCACAATTAACGGCACCCTTTTATTCAATACTTTTTGAAACCTCCATTTGCCAAAATAACAGCTCTGAGTTTTCTCCTATAATACCTGATGAGGTTAGAGAACACCTGACAAGAGATCAGTCAGAGGACTGGAATGGCCAGCAGAAGCTTGGTTTTGTGCTCAGTGACCCATTTTTGTGTTGTTTTTGAGGTTTGTGTTTGGATTATTGTACAGTTAGAAGATCCAAACATGGCCCATTATAAGATTTCTAACAGAGTCAGTCACTTACTGATTTTTTATCTGTTGGTATTTGATAGAATCCATGATGCCATGTGTCTAAACAAGATGTCCAGGACCTCCAGCAGAAATATAGGCCCACAACATCAAAAATACAGCAGTACATTTCATTGTACACACTTTTTACCATCTTGAGTGTTTGCTGCTAAAAAGCTCATTTTTTAGTTTCATCTGACCATAGAAGCCAGTCCCATTTGAAGTTCCAGTCGTGTCTGAAAACTGAATATGCTGGAGTTTGTTTTTGGATGAGCTAGGAGAATTTTTCTTGAAACCCTCCCAAACAACAGGTGATGTAGGTGCTGTTTGAAGGTTTTCTGACCCCGAGACTCAACTATTTTCTGCAGTTCTCCAGCTGTGGTCCTTGGAGAGTCTTTAGCCACTCAAACTCTCCTTCTCACCGTGCATTAGGACGATATAGACACACGTCCTCTTCCAGGCAGTTTCGTAACATTTTACGTTGATTGGAAATTCTTAATTATTGCCCTGATGGTGGAAATTTCCACTGCTCTAGCTCTTTTCTTAAAGCCACTTCACTAATTTGTGAAGCTCAATTATCTGTTGCTGCACATCAGAAATATATTCTTTGGTTTTTCTCATTGTGATGGATGATTAAGGGAATTTGGGCTTTGTTTTCCCTCAAATTTATATTTCTGTGAAACAGGAAGCCATGGCTGGATAAATTTCATGTTCATAATCACCCTGTAGTGCTCAAAATTGTGAATATGAATGGGAATATACTTCAGAGATATTTTACTCATAAGAATTTCTAGGGGTACCAATAATTGTGGCCAATGTGTATTAGAGAAAAAAATAAAAAATTCATTATGATATTTCCCCCCATTTTAAACTCTTATCCAATAAAAGGTTAGATTTTTGTGATTTTTTTTTTTTAATAAAAGATCAAAAGGATTAACAATGCAGATTAATTTTCACAGCCTTCTTTGATCATATTTATCAAGGGTGCCGATATTTTTGGCCATGAGCGTATATATAAAAACCCCACTAGACGAAGTGAAATGTTTTTATGCTAATCACCATTACACCACACATGCTGTCGATTTAGCTCAACTTGTATCAAACCGGGACCAGAACTAGTCAAAGAAGGTGGAAAATGCCAATAAAGCAACAGAAGACGAAGTTGGAAACTACAATAATGGATGTACCTGGAGGTCAGAAGATACTTGCTTTTGCACTCAACCTGGTGTTGTCCTCTGCAGGACAGGTAGAGTATTACAAAGCAGTCGAAGTGTGCATAGATTGAGCATGTACCTGCAAGCTCATGTTAAAAAAGTGCCAGTGTTCACACAAGCCAACTTACAAATGCCTCATTGAAGTCTCTGCACATAACACCGGAATGGAAGAATGCATTTATAATAAAAACAACACATTTCACCTTTAAAGTCAGGGTATCTTTTGATCAGAAACCAAGCTTGCCCTTAGAAAACAGTCTGGGCAATCAAATTGCATGTTGTGTAATCCAAGTAAGATGCAATCAAAAACTATAATAAATTCCCAAGGCAAAAAGCCACCATTGATTATCACTGCCTCTGATTTTCTCACCCTCAGTAAAGTAGCTATTCTTCTTTTCACCTTGGTACCATCTACAGATGCAGTTTTATCTTCCAAGGCCTCCATCTGCCACCCCAAGGACTGATGGGACGCATAGTGACATGGTCACCTCCAAAGGCACATCCCTCTCTCGACCACGACAGCCTGTCAATATGGCTCAAACCAGCTGTCAATCAAGCTGTCACTCGTCCAGACATGCAGACATTGTACTGAGGAAGGCCAGAAACTGATGAGTGATGGGGAGTTTGTGTCTCAGGCTGTGATAATGAGGATTATGGGAAGTATGATACATGAAGCAAACAGCTTAGACATCTGCCCAGCTAAATTATAGTTATCTTGACTGGTAACAAATACTACAAATACAGCCATTAGTGGAAAAAACTACAAGAGATTAAAATGCATAAACTGCATATTTCCACAATATTTAGTGCTTTGAGTTTAATGAGCTATTAAACTAATGAATTAATCGTCATACTGAATTCTAATTTACTGACTAATCCTTCATGCTATAATTGAGATAGTTGCAGCTTTCATGTAACGAATACAAATTGTTAATTTTTAGGCTGATTATATTGATTTACCTTGCGTAACATACCCCAGGAAGATGAAAATCCAACAGCCTGCTGTTTGATCTCCATTCTCAATACATTTGTGTACTTTCAAACATCCACACACAAACACAATCACATAAAAAGACATCCCAAAACACAGTGAAGCTTAACAGTTCTGGGAGTAAACATTTCATTCGCTTTCTCCATACAGAAATTGATTTTTAACAATAACACATAAACCTTTCAAGATAGATGCACAATGTTCTCTGAAGTTGTTAAGCGATGATATATGCATTTGTAGAAGTCACTTCAGATTCCAATATAATTTTTAAAACAGAGGAATTTCTGAAGTTATTAGCATAGAAATGACAACCATCCAGAAAACACCCACTCCCATGAACCTCAGCAAAACAATCAAATCTATCTTGGAAAATCTATTTTGAAATAAACTCAATAACAACTTTCATAATACTTCATGCGCTATGCTGTTTATTCCAAAAAGTAATGGTCCTTTTGTCTTTTTCTTAGATTTTGTTTGTTTGTGCCTCAATTTTAATTAATTTATTCATATAGACCGCTGATAATGTGAGCAAGTCGCTGTTGCACTTTATCCTTAACCATGCTTATGGCCATAATACAGGGGGTTTGCCTGTTTTATCGCCCGCCAGGTGAAAATTGTACATCTGATCACTGAAAAAGAGTCACGATTTGAGGTATCAATCATGCTTGCGGCACAGTCGGTGTGGGTCAGTCGGGTCGCACACTGAAGTGCAATTCTTAGTGAGATGTTCAAAGGGCTAGAAAGATGTTCAAAGCAAAGTGTGAACATGAGTAATTCTACCACAAAAAAAAAAAGAAAAGAAAAGAAAGAAAAAAAGGACAGCCAAAGAATATTTAAGATAATTTCCATTCATTTATTCATTATGCACAAAAACATTTTCAAAAATATATTCAAATTCTTTAAAACATTGTAAAACATTTCAAAGAGAGTAAACAGTTTAAAAAAATCTAAATATTTCATGTAATAGTCTTCCAAATAGTGTGATCCCAAAGGGTTTCTTTCCCAAAAATAAACTATCCTCTGAGAGGAAGTAAACTCTTTTATACTGTAACAATTAGGTTTAATATAACCTTTATGAATGACCAGACAGCTCCATATAGGACCCAAAAAAAATAAACTCCCAAACTAATACGGCACAAGGGTGCAATACCACTGCTTTAGCCAATTATTCTGATACATATTGAACGAGATTTCTGCTGTGCAACTGGAGAGATGAATTTAGGACGCAGTGCAGAGATATATGTAGTCAGTGTGTGTACACTGCTTAACCGTAGTG
This sequence comes from Onychostoma macrolepis, assembly GCF_012432095.1. Lineage (NCBI taxonomy): Eukaryota > Metazoa > Chordata > Actinopteri > Cypriniformes > Cyprinidae > Onychostoma > Onychostoma macrolepis. The sequence continues at coordinate 38,737,837 of NC_081159.1, read as the reverse complement.
TCTTCATAATGGGATTTTGACCTCCTGCAGACAAAAGGATATTGGGAAACAACATGTAGTGCATCTCTGTATGTGAATTGGTTTATGTTAGTGTGTGTGGGGCAGTTTGAAAAGCTCCTTTCCCTCTGTAGTTCTGTTTACATGAGAGTTTGGTCCTCTTAGTGTAATGTAAACTTTAACCACATATATATTCTTCATCACCAGAATTTGCTAGGATCATACGGGAATGGGTCACAGCCTGTCAGGAATGTGATAAAAACACAACGAGACATCATTCACACACACAAACACCAGTCCAATGTGTCTGGATGGCTATAGCTCCTGGAAGAAGGCCACTCTGGATTTGGTGCTCTGTAGAGTGAGCTGTGGAGACAGATTGAAAATTGAGGTGTGTAAACAATTGTGCTCAGCTCCGAACTGATGATCTTCATGTATATCAAGTGTCAATTACAGTAAATAAAATACACACATTGCCGTTTCAAATGGTTGGGGTCAGTAACCTTTTCTATTTTTTAATAAAGAAATCATTACTTTTATTCAGCAAGAATCAATTAAATTGACTAAAAGTGACAGCAAAGACATTTGTAATATAACTAACTTTCTATTTATCAAAGAATCCTAAAAGGAAATTTATTACGATATGTTCTATATATTACCATTTTAACTTTGGCACCTATAGTTTTTAATTATTTATGCTCATGCCATGAGAAGCACTGGACATGTATGGCATGTGCAATACCTAGGAGTCACGCAGAATTCATAGCGAGAGAGAGTGAAATAGAGAGAGAGCAGAGGGAGCATGTGTGTCTCTGATCAGCTGTCACTAGTCCGTGTGAACTCACTGACAGTGATGTTAAAAGACACTTTAAGACAGAATCCCTCATGAAAAACTGGTGTAAACAAACAAGAAGAGACGGAAGAGAGATACGGAGATGGGAAAGTGATGAAATTAATGCTATATGAAGATGGTACATTTCTGCTTTATTAATGAGTCATTCTGCAGGGATTTAAGGCACGAGGACTCTCACCCTGAAATAACCCAATCTGCTCAGTGGTTATCAGACATCTTGAGTTGTAAATGTCACTATAAATATACTGTTCGAAATGAAGACATAAGTATTTGGACTCTGTGGTTTTAAAGCATTAGTGGATCAGGTTCATGGTTAATGTGATGAATACACCGGTGGTTACTCTGCTGGGGCAACTGTGTGAACTTAGGGAGAACTGACTTTCAACATCCACCAAAAACACCTCGAGACCAGCTGGTTAGAAGTAATTTCTAAAAATGGCTGAGAAAAGTACAATAGGAGTACAGACAGTGAAGCTTGCGTAATCCGCCACTGATAACGGCCGGAGTATGAACGTCTACTGGCAATCGAAAGTACAGAAACATGGTGGCCTCCAGCAATTTAATCACTGTTGGTATGAATGCTGTGAATTGCATTTCATATTTATTTTTTTAGGAGAAACTTTTTATCCAAAGCAACTACCAGCACACTATCTACAGGAACAATCGGCTCGGTCACTGTTGGAGAAACAGTGTAGCTCTTCAATTCATACAGCTTCCCTACCAGAGTTTGAATCTGAGACCTTTGGGTCATATTGGTCCAAATCAGAAAAGTGATGTAGAAGAGTTTTTTTTTGGAGAGGCCATTTGGTTTGATATTTTGCATAAAATCAAATGCAATGACATTTAGCCATATCTAGTTGTGGCTTAGTCCAATCATTTTTGGGACATTAATTGTACACTATCATACTGTTTGGGTTTTTTTTTTTTTTTGGCTGCATTTATTTGATTAAAAATACAGTAAAACCAGTATTATTTTAAATATAATTATAATTTCACATTTTTTATTTGATTATATTTAAAAATGTAATTTATTTCTGTGATGGCAAAGATTAATTTTCAGTAGTCATTACTCCAGTGTCACATGATCCTTCAGAAATCTTTCTAATATACTAATTTGGTGCTCAAGAAACATTTCTTATTATTATCAACATTGAAACAGTGCTGCTTAACATTTTTGTGGAAACCACGATAATGCAAAGTTCAAAAGCAACATGTCTTTACTAAATATCTGTCAATTTTGATAAAGTTTTAATGCATCTTTGCTGAAAAGTATTAATGTATTAATTTCTTTCCAAAAAAAAAAAAAAAGTTTTTTTAATGGTAGTGTTTAATGTGTGAAATTTTGTAACCTTTAAAAGCTATTTGCATCACAATTTTGCACTTTCTTTTCAAAATCCCTCTCCCAAATGAGTAAAAATGTTTTTTAGAACCAGATGCTTCCTAAAAACACTTAATACATCAAATACATCAATATCAATGCTCGGGGTCTCTACAGGTTAATCGACTTTTAACTTCTACTTATCCATAATTCAGTACAATTAACAAAGGAACGCTTGGACACTTACGTGCCGCCGCGTCGCTGGGGATTTTGATAGATTACCGCATAAACAACTGAGGGAACAGGTGAGCCTGTCAGTGCATTAAGACACTCTCACTACATCTCTTTCCCTCAGGCTATAGCTAGCAGCGGGACGCACCAGGCTACGGAGAAAGCACAGCCACAGCCATTAATCATTCCACCGGTGTGACCTGGAAAGCCAGCGACCCTTGTCACTTTGCTCCAAGGTCCAATGCTCAAACTACCTGACCAATGGTGATTTACAACGAGTCGGACAGTGTCCCAATACAGGTTTCTAATGCAGGCTCAACATCGGCTAAGAAAACAACAGCTGTCAAAGGGTGTAAGACCGAGCTGGATTTTCTAGCTGCTGTTAGCGCAAGAGCTGTGAAGACGTTCCCCCAAAGTGTCCGTCTCAATTTGCTCAAGCTTCGCTTCAATTAGACAATCACATCAAGGCAGACCGACTGAACACACGGAGGGCACTCCATCCATCCAAACAACCGATCACAACACAGGAATCAATTAGCGTAGCACTAATGAGACAATTTCACACGCTGCAGGAAAAGATTCTATGGCTAAAATGGAGCTTTTAATCTACCGTTTCATAAGCCTTGATGAAAACGTAGCTGAACCTTTCAGAAAGAAGATGAATAAATTCTTTTTGGATTACTGGTGCTCGGTAGCATGACTAACTGTATGATTAACCCATTTAATCCCAAATTTTTCCCAGACATGAAAATATCCAAATTATGTGTTTTATGCTAGTGACCGGTGGGATATGGTGAGTACTGAAATCACATATTTCTGCAGACATAAAAATCGTTATATACATCAGCTCAGCTATTTTAAACTGTTTGATCACATTCTAAGGTTAATATTATGCATTAAAAAAACCTTATGCAACACTGATAGGAACACTGAGATAAAAAACAAAAATTCAACCATCACCGCATTTCAAAATTGTTACTTTTTTGTAAAATATAACATAAAATTGTCATATCAATTCTACGAGTATTACAACATCATTATTGTACATTTTTTTGTAACCTTTGAATTTTTAATTTAGTGCAATATTTTGTCATTGCAACATTTTATTGTCATTTTCACTAGCAACTGCAATTGGATTTGTATTGTATACCTAAGTTCACTGTTACCCCACCGGCCACTATTGTGACCATCAACATGTTTACTCATTCTATGGCCACACTCAACAAAACTAAATATATGTGAATGCATATATTAATACTAGACACCCTAAAGATAATGTGCATCAAAAATCTTTGTCATATCTTTATGTTAACATACTTTACTAGCCTTTTGTTTCTGAGTTTTGATGCAGTCATCATCTTCTCAAGGTGCAAACAGGAAATAAACTGCTCTGATCATGTGACAATTTGCACTAATCATGTGAAACTGCACATATTTAATTGAGACCCTTTATTTTTTCCATATTTGCAGGAAGTGCACTAAAACATCAGTCAGTAAGGTTTTTCAATGAGTAAGACTGCTTTAAGGGATCCGCATTCCGCAGTACACGTCATTTTCTTTCCCAACACATTGGGATGCGGAGGATTGCGGGGGGATCACGAAACCCTACCTAAACTCTAATATGGCAAACGCGCGTCGGGAGGGCTGAGCCCTTTCGGGACTACGGGAGCGTCGGCGGATGTTAAAGAGAGAACATTTCATTCAAACAAATCGACGTAAACTATACATTCGAGTTAATCGATAAAATAGATTTATCGCCGAGCCCTACGCAATACTTAATTATCGCAATATATAATGAATCGGCACACAAGTATCGGGACAGTATTGAATTGGCTGATTAGCATATCGTCCCAGCCCTAGTGAACAGTGTATGCAGTGTTTTTCCCGGGGCAGCAACGGAGTTTCACAAGTGTGTTTGTTTGTTCCCATCATTTCAGTTACGAATGTTTTATAAACAAGGCCCAGTTCGCCGCAGGATTTGCACATCATTTGATACTGAAAAATGGAGCGGTCCCAGTGATAAAAGATCCCAAGTAAATATGAAGTAAAACTACATTAAAATTGTTTTGCTGGCACGCAAGTGCTCGTGACTCTTTAGCTCCGCCCACAGCACGCCTCCAGGAACTCAGCTGTTTTCATAGAGAGAAACGTAAAGCTATATCTTTCTTTTATAAATATGATAAAACTAAAGACTCTTTGGAGATACTCTACAGGTACTCAAGATTAATATGAGATTGGATGAAAATGTGTGTTATGTCCCCTTTTAAGTTCTGTCTATATTTAAGTGTCGGACTACAATGCATTTAACAATCAAAACCTGAAGAAGCAATAATACTGAGTGTCTTTGCTGATATATGATGATTTTAAGATATTTAATATTTAACTGACTTCTCTTTCTCCACAGCAACTGACAAACTCAAACTCTCCAGGCTCAGTTTTCTTTCCTGAGTTTAAAATGAGTGCATTTCAGTTAACAGCCCGGGGCCAAACATAAAACTCTTATTAACTGCTATTTTCTTCTTATTTCCTAACTTAAGAATACTTTGTATTTCCAAAACATTTAAGAATGTCCTTTTCTTAAGATTGTACTAAATACAATACTGAAGAACAATTAGAATTCCTGAAAAGAGTTCATAAAAATTATTGTGAATAGTCCTCTAAAGTTATATATTTTTAACTTTTTATATCTTTACTGCATATGAAGAAGATTTTCATGAATCCAGCCACAGATGTGTAACTGCTACCCCATCATACACAGAAAACAAATATAAAAACTACAGAGGCTTAATACAGCTCAGTGAGTTTGAAGCCAGCATCTGTTGTGGGCGAAGAAGGTTCTAACAGTAGCTTGCAACATTTCCTGATGCTGTTTCCCATTACTTTCTTTTCATCTCTCAACTACTATTAAAAAAAAATGAAAGACATTATAAAAGAAAATATAAATAGAGCTCAATGGCATTTTTGGTACAGTACAGCTTTAGCATGAATTTTAATGGTTTAAAACCATGTACCACACTATGTCTGGCTTTGTATAAGATGCATTTAACCCACCTTTTTAAAGTTGCTCTGCTTGCTGGTGCCTTTCTCAGTGTTCTCATTATGTAGGATGTCTAGAGGCGTTTCTCGCTCCTTTAGCTTTAATGACTCAATCTCGGTCTTCAGTTCATTTAGCTGCTCCTGAAGGTGTTTGCTCTTCTCCATATACTCAACCCTGCCAAACAGGACAGACGCATTATGTAACAAAGCTGCTTCTCTTGGTCTCCATCTGTCTTAAGGCCTATTCACACCATTTTTGTCCTTTTGTCTCTTCCTTGTTTAGGTGTGAACAGGCGTTTGTTGGAAACTAAAACTACTGTTCAAAAGTTGTGGGTTGGTAAGATAAACGTTAGTCTCTTGCCCATCAAAATTCAGTAAAAATCTCCTATTATATTATAAAACTCAAAAATTCAAAACAACTCGTTTAATATATTTTCAAATGTAATAATATTAATTCCTGATTCCTGTGGCAAAGCTGAGTTTTCAGCATCATTACTCCAGACTCAAGAAACATTTCTTATTATTATCAATGTTGAAAACAGTTGTGTTGCTTAATATTTCTGTGGAAACTGACATTCTTTGATGAACAGAACGTTCAAAAGTAAATCATTTGTTTGAATTAGAAAGCTTTTGATACATTGTGCATGTCTTTACTGCCATTTTCAATCAATTTAATGCAACCTTGCTTACTCCAACTTCCCCAAACTTTTGAACAGTAATGCATTTTATACACTGAAAATGGGCATAGATTTTTAGCAAAAAGATCTTTAGGATTATGATTAATTGGACAATCAATATTATTTAAGAACTACAGCATCTCATCATGTTCATACTGCCATTGTGTTTTTTGTTTTTCACAACATTGTAAAACTGTATTTGGCCAAACTGAAAGTAGTCATTCTAATGGAACTGTCTAAACAAACAAGGTGTCAGGGAGTTTTAGTACTTAAAAACAAATCCCGTTCCTCAGTTGAGTATCAGCAGAGAGGACAAACTCCAGCTCAGTTGATGTAACTGGTTCAAAAGGTGTGGACAGACGTGACAGAGACTGTGATCAGGATGGACTGATGCCTGAAATGGGCTGCACTCACTTCTCCTTCTCAATCTCCATGGACAGACGTTTCATGTCCGTGTCTTTGAAGTCAAAACTCAGGTTCTCCATGCTGAAGTTGAAGTTCGGGCCATCAGGAGGAAGAGCGTTGGCAGACAACGGCACAGGCTATGCAGTGAAAGAGAAAGAGGATGAGAAGGAAAGAGAAAAACAGGATCAAATGAGCTGGCTGGGCTTAATAAAGATCAATGTACAAAAATAGGCTAATTAAGCAATATCACAAAGGAAGAGTGCTGTACCAAACATCCCAGTATTAAAATTAGTGCTGTCAATTAATGAATCACATCCAAAATAAAAGTTTTGTTTACATAAAATATAAATAAATAAATATATATAAATAAATATATATGTGTGTGTGTGTGTGTGTGTGTACTGTATATATTTATGTATACATAAATACACACACATGCATGTATGTATTTAAGAAAAATACGTTATGTTTATCTATTAAATATATTTATATATAATTTATATAAATATATTTAATAGATAATATAAATTATATGAATATAAATATATGCATGTAAATGTTTAAAATCAAATTAGATAACCAGTTCTGTTATATTGCAATAATAATATTATATGTTATGTTAATTAGACACTATTTCTTAAATTTCTAAAGGAAACAAAGTTACTTTAAATATACTGTATTAACCTCTTAACTGTCACCGTCCCCTCTGTGGGACGCCTACGTTTACTTCACTATTTTACAATTAAATCCTAATCTAATCATGACAAACTATATATCGTTGGAAAGGTCTAAGACTCCTAAATAGGTAGTTTACCACTTTTTCTGTTAAAAAATTATGTAGGAAAAGTAATAGATTAATTTATGACAAGAGTGCACCTGAAAAAAAATCTACATCATGACATGAATTCTGACCTTTGTCACAGAAAGTCTTCTTAGTTGCCTTTTTCTCTATCACGAATTATAAATCATAAGAAATTATTTATCAGTAGAAAACTTAAAATCTCAAAATTCATCCTTTGAAACCCATTTTAAAATCAGACATTGCATTACCATAGAAATGGTACATTAAAATCATGTTACATAATATTTTCATCTTCAAATTTAAGTTTGGATAGTGCACTATAATGTCTCTGTTCAAAACTGTGAGTGACAGTTAAGGGGTTAAACCACCTCTGAATGAAATGAGTATACGTAGGACAAAACAAATGAATTGAAACGCAACATGACATTTTACTTCTGTAACGCAGCAAATGTTCAAGCTAAACAGGCATTTTTTTTCATTTGATTATATAAGATGTTCACTAACTAGAAGAATTAGACAAAGAACGTGTATTAAGAAAATAAAAGAGGTGACCCAAATTTTTATTTCATGTAAGCCTAACATGTTAAGTCACCTTTATTTCGATAGCAATTTAAACAATAGAGACTGTTTCAAAACAGCTTCACAGAATTAAACATTAAACTAAAAGAATCAATAATGCAAACTTCAAAAATGAGGCAGAACCAAAGCTCCGCTACAAAGCAGCTGTAAAAAGACATTTCACTGTAGAATTTGACCAGTCAACCTGACGATCAGTATAGCGACTAGGAATTCAAGCACCTAGTATGAGCTTCAGAAAAGCTGCCTTAATTTGCCTCAGGTAGGGTGACTTATCTAAACAAAGTCAAGCTCCGGTTTGCCTTAGCCACCCTTAGTTGGATTTTGTCAAAAGACCAAAGGAAGCTTCAGGGTATATATATATAAAAAATAAAAAAAAATAAAAAAAACAACACTTCAAAATTCTTGCTAAGACATCAATAGACAGAGGCAATGCTTTGAAATGCCTCCTGGATTTTTAAGTGGTCGAACAGATATAACATTAGCCACCCATAGAGAGAGCTAATGTTTGAAATGATACGCTGACCTCCAATCACCCCTAACTTACCGTGCATGTAAAATGTGCGGATGAGCTGCCAGTTGGATTTTCAAGAGTATCCACAAAGCTTTAAAAGAGCGGAAGAGCTCAGCTCCCAAGTGCTTAGGCTAATAATTAGAGAACTCATCGTAATAGCACTGAAATGTGGTTTCCAGGTAGAAAAATGTCCTCTCCGGAAACATTTATGTAGAAAAAAAAAATTATATCTATTATCCATATACAAGGCTTAGGCCAATCCCTTAATAGTCGTCCATTTGAATCAGATATGAAGTGCACTCAGTCATCATGTGTATTCGAACCTGGCGGATATTCACAATGCATTTAATGGAGGTATTCAAGTTAACTGCGGTCTCTTGCTAGCAGTTTCCGAACCCATTTGTAATCCAATTCCAAAAAGCATTACAACCATGTCGTGCAATTCCTGGGACCCTAGAGGGCTACCTAACCATTTTTTAAGTTGGACAGCTTAATATGAATATAAATATTCCTTCTAGATTGCATTAAGATGGTTATTGCAAGGCTAAAACACTCTCGAAGGTTTCCATGGACGACAGGGGAAAGTTTTCTTGCAAGTAATGGAATGGTTGTCTGATGCAACTTTTGTTTAAACAAATTATCTTGACATTGACAAATGGCCAAGAGGCTATATCAAACTAGCGTAAAATCCCATAACTGGTGCAGAGTTTAAAACCTTTTTCTCCAAGAAATAAAATTGGACTGGATTCGGACACCAGCCTGATTAAGAATGACAAGCGTTGATGTAATGTCATCTGTGGAGATGTTCCAGAATGCCCCGTGGGGGAGGGTTTTGGTAAGGGATGGGTGATTACCGAGTACGCCGATTTGCTGGTGATCTCCAGTAGTTTGTTTTTGGCTTTGCGCTCCGATTCTCTTGCCTCCTGCAGGTCCTGTTTCAGCTGGTCGGCCTCTTTCGCCCTGAGGAGAATAGATACATGGGTTACTCACTCAAGGTTTGAACCCTTTGAAGTGGACACAGTGCTGGGATCTCCAAAGCACAAATTCAGCTGGAAATTGAAAAATGGATGCTCAGATCAGCAGAAAATTGAGACTTTCACAGGCACCAAATCAAACAGCTATCCCAGTATGCATGCCAACAGAGTGCCACATACCAAGTAAAGGCCCAGCAGATGGGTTTGAGAAGGGCCACCAGCATATATCCAGCTGTGAGAAGAAAATCTAGGACGTCTTTTATGATGCGTGTTCACATACTGAGTTTTGAATAATACATTATAGATGTTGCTTGTTTTCATCCAATGCTTTTAATCCAAGCTGATGTTTAATAGACACAAAAAAGAAATAAAAATGTATTTAAAAAAAAAAAAATTCTATAATATTATAGTATTTATTAATATTTGGAATTAGCTTTTATTTTCCTATTTTCAGTTTTCACTTTAATTTTATTTTTTTCATTAAGTTTCATTTTGTTATGTGCTTTTGTCATTTGTATTAGTTTTTTTATATTTCTATTTGGCTTTAATTTACTTTTAATGAGTGATTTTAGTGTTTCAACTTATTTCAGTTACATATCAAATTATTTCAGGTTTTTTTAATAATGTTTTTACATTTTTCATATAGAGAGAGAGAGAAACGTAAAAACATATCACCCTTATTACAATTAATTAAACTGATTTTTTTTATAAATGTGAAAAAGTTTAACTATATATTTAGCACCCACTTGGCTATTCAAAAGACAACAGAAGGGTTTAAAAAATAATGACAATCAAAAGAATAACTTTTCAAACAATTAAATGATCTTTTATCCATCAACCATCGATACACAACTAAATATTATTATTATTTAAACACTAAATATGTCATTTAACATTATCACCATGTCAAGCCGCCATCTGATGAAAGTACATCCATACAAATAAGCAGAATGTGTGTGTGTGTGTGTGTGTGTCAGAGAGGTTACCTCCTTTCAGACTCTTCTGCCATTTTGAGTGCAAGCATCTCAGCCTCTAGCATCTTCTGTTCCATGAGTCTCTTCTCCTCCTCAGTGCGAATGGCTGTCACCTTTATAAAGAGTAATTTAGAGCATGATCAGTCCTCAGTGCTCCTAAAGGATCTTCTATAAGCAGCTGGTGTGGGCAAATGCTCACTAACCTTAATACGCTGCATCTCCTGTTCAGCCTCGGCCGCTTTCTGAGCCAACAGCTTGGCCTCCTCCTCAGCGATTTGTGCCTTCTCCGCCAACAGATCTGCAGTCTCCTCCGAGCATAACTAAGAACAGAGACCACATGCTTTGCACAGATGCACATCGGCCATTTGCTTCATTTAATGCCCTTGTTGAATTAGATGGAAAACGTTCCGAATACTACACCACTGCAGCATTATTAATAATTTAAGGAATCTGAATTATTCTATATAGATTTAACTTTTGCTGTTTCACTCGTTTCCACACCATTTGTGTAACACCTCACAAAAAACTGTTATATAAAGCTCAGTCTAACGCATTTACGTCATTTGCATCACAGAAATCATGTCACTAGGTCAGTCTTTTCTTCCCAAATATATCTTTCAAAACAAATCTACTTTTGGGAAAGAAAGTGAAAAAAACTCATAAATATTTGAGAGAGCGAGCGAAAGAGAACATAGGAATGGCAAGGATATGAAACTCTTTGATTAAAAAAAGAAAAAAATAAGACCTCTGCTAGTCAGAACTCTGCGAGAAGATTATTTGAATTAGCGTTATCCTGAGCACGGAGGGTGAACTATAAGGAGAAATGCATTTATCAGTTGTACTCACACTTATATCAGTTTAAAAGCCAAATTTCTTTTGTTTGCAAGAGCCAAAACACCCTCAGAATGTGCACCAAATACTAAGTATTTAAATGGCATGTGAAAGTGAAGAGATAAAACAGAAATACAGCCTTAGAAATATTATTATATGCAATAATAAAGTACATTTAGTAATATTTAGGTCGATTGTGTCCCCTCTCCCCCCTAAAATTGCAATCATTTTGACTTAGACCTTAAAGTGATTTTTTTAATGCTGTGGCAGGTTAATTATGACTGGCTGATCAGTGATAATCAAAATATGTTACCACTAAGATGAGTATAGATTAGGGCTGAACCAGAATATTAGATTACTCGAATATTCGTTCGGTGGGTTGGCATTCGATTGTCAAATTTGAGATTCGAATATTTATTTATTTTTTCGAACGGTTCTCATTCGCGCTTGAATATGAATCGCCCATGAGTGAACGTCATGATTCAGTTCATATGGAAGAGAGGACAAAAACGCCAAAGACCTCAGCTGTGTGGGAACACTTTAAATTGACTGAGGACAAGACAAAAGCAGTGTCCCAAATATGCGATTTAAACCTGGCCTACCACAACAGCACATCAAGTTTGAAAAATCACCCGAGTTCTGTAAGTAGTACGCCTATAGTATATTGTTGGTGTAAAAAAAACGAGCTGCTTTTATACGCCGTGTTAATCAGTAATTTTATACGATAAAAATGTGCACTTAATTTGCTTGGAAAATACTTAAAATGTGTGATACTATTATTGAAAGTATGCTTTATTACAGTTCGTTGAACTTCGTTCATTTATTTTTCGTTCTTTTATTTAAATAGCCTACCCTTTATGGTGTCAGTAATTATTGTGCTGCTAATTTCTGATTTGGGTGTGATTTGTTTGTTAGAAAAATGTTAGGCTAGCTTATTAAAAGTATTGCTCTTAACAGACCTGTGCGTTTTGTATCACTAGTGCAGTGTCCGTTCTCGGAGCATATAAGCCCTGTCCGTGTGAGGCGCCTCGCTTCCGGCTCGCGCTGTTCTGTAGTTTATTAAAAGTTTATTAATTCTGAACGTGTAGTGTGTCCATATTGCACTAAAATACGACACTGCACTCCCTTGGGTCTGCAGCAACACAACAGCCATGCGTGAAGTCGACTGGATGAACAGTTCTCGACATAATTAAAATGCAAACAGACAGAGATTCCTGTTTTTATTAGAGAGAAGAATATGTTCAGCCCCCTCCCTCCGAAGCTTCGAATATTTGGTGTTGATTACTACCAAAGCTTCGAAGCTCAAAAAATGGTATTCGGACCAGCCCTAGTATAGATACCTGTGTGCTCTAGCAAGCACTGAAGCGATTAGGGTAAGTATATTTAGTGTGGATGATGCTTTAGTTTCTCACCAGTGCTTCATTGGCCATGTGAGCTTCGTCCTGTAACTGAATCAGTCTCCTCTCCAGTTCATCACGAGCTCTTTCTGCCTCCTCACGCAACTGTTTCTCCCTCTCCAGCCTCTGCCGCTCCATCTACAGAGAGGTGCAAAAAGCTCATCCATATTTCACCAGGATTGCAGCGCTGCTAAATGGGTTTAGTGGATCACAAATCCAGCACCTGGTTAAAGGTGCCTGGAGGTGCAACAGGAAAATCAATGCATATGGTGACCATGAAGTCTTAAGATTTACTAGAGAGGGAGGGAGGATTTGCCTGACACTTCTCAAGCTCTCCAAAGCAACATGACAGTTTCCCAAAACTGCAATCATTTATTGGATGTCTTATGTTATAGTATTACATGTCTATACATAAACTACTGTTCAAAGGTTTAGGATCCATAAGAAATTTTTCCCCCCAGAAAGGAAGAATCAAGCTGATCAAAATTGACAGTAAACACTTTTACTTTGTAATAAAATATATATTTTCTAAATAAATGTTGTTCTTTTGAACTTTCTATTCATAAAATAAACCTGAAAAAACACATTAATCAGTCTACCTGTTTTTGATGATAATTTTAATAAAAGTTTATTGGGCATTAAAGCAGCAAATCTGAATGATTCCTGAAGGAAATGGCTGCTGAAAGTTCAGTTTTGACATCACAAAAATAAGTTTTAAAATATATTCAAATAGAAGTGTTACTTTAAATTTTAATAACAATTTATAATATTACAGTAATTTTGATCAAATAAGATCCGTCTTGGTAAGCATGAGACTCACCACTAAAAAATAAAATAAAACCTACCGACCCCAAACTAAGAAAGGCAGGTACAGTGTGTCACTTAAAATTATAAAGAACCATCACAGCTATGAAAAATTAATATGGATGCTTGTTTTTCAATTATATTGAACATTTTGTCATCTAGAACTGGCTACACATTGCCAGAGAAAAAAATCATCAGTTATTTATATATATTTTTTTCTCTTTTTGTTTTCTCTTCTTATCTTTACTGCTTTATTTTTTTTTTATATATTTCTCTACTTGCTTTTTTTATTCTTTTCTTTCAACTTTGTTTGCGATTCTCTTCTTTTGATCCTGTAAGGCAGGGGTACTCATCAGGCGGTCTGCGGGCCGCATTCGGCCCGTCTGCATTACAATTTGCGCTCAAAATATTAGGCAGTTTGATTGTATTAATTAAATGTATACAATCGCAGTAGTAAAAGCTGCTTGACATCTCACGCCTCAAACAACTTAAAAGAGAAGCGTTGTCTAACAAAAGAGGACATTTAATAACGCAATATCAGTTGAGTGTTTGAAATAACTTCATTTTGTGAGCCGATGTGCAGTTTTTGTCATAGAACGAGGCAGATAATATATTCTATATGGTAATAAAGGCTATGTCGATTAGCACTGGATTATAAATATAGGCTACTTTATTATTATGAAAATACCAGAGATGGCTTGAAGAACACAGCTAAACCATATTGTCGCGTCGTATGTTTACTGTTGTATATTGTTGGATATTTAAATAAATAGCCAGATCGCGAACAGATTCAGTCAGTCTTGTTCATAAATGACAAAATTGTCTATTAAAGCCTTAATCACACTCTGTGACATTCAAATTTGCGTTTGCGCTGCCGCTGATCCAGAGAGAGCAGTTTACGTATATAAAACAACTTTACAAAGTCTTTTGTATCTTTATTTCTGTGTCACAAACATTCAAATAATCACAGAAGTACTGGAATAAAAGTTTATAGTTCGGATATAAACACTGAGTAAGTCATGAAGTTATGAATCATTTGTTTAACTTAACTTTATCAATTCGTTGAATATTGTATTCTATAAACAGACTGCAGCAATTTTTCCTAGAAACTCTAGTAAATTACGTTATTTTATTTAGTTGTCTGTTTTTTTCAGAATCATGGTGGGAGAATAGTGATATCTATTTAAAAAATAAAATATTGATACAATATAGTTAATATAAATATAAAAAATAATACTTCTAAAAAAATTTGTGAACTATATTTGCTCAATGTTTTTAGCTTTGGCATTTTGAGTTTTTTCAATACTCTGAGTATGAATGCAATTTTTTTTGGAATCAATATAGCAAAACAAACTTTTAATCCATTTTTTTGTTCCAGATTTTTACTCTTTAAAAAGATAAATAAATAATAAAAATAAATATATATAATTTTTTTTTTTTCTCTTCATGCTTCATGTTATTTTAAATAGGACAAGGACAAGCAAGACTTAGATAAGTAATAAACTGTATTTCCAAATCAGTAAATCTGCAAATATTGTCTTAAATAAAGTCTAATGATGCAAACTGTAATTTGTGGCCCTTCGCATTTTATATCATTTAAATGCGGCCCGCTTGGCCTCTGAACTTGAGTACCCCTGCTGTAAGGCAAGATCTAATTCATTTATTTGTTTAGCATAAACAATCTCTCTATGATGCTGTTAATCCAAAATCATTCCTGACCTGTTTGCGAGCTTTCTCTTCTCTAGCCTGCATCTTCATCTGCTGGACTTCCAGCGAATCAATTCTGCGTCTCCTTATGAAGAGATCATGGTTCCCGATGCACAGCTGAAGAATCTTCAAACACATGACAACTGCTTCATCAAAAATTTATTTACCCTTCACAAAAAATGAAAATTCATTCAATCATTCATCCTCATGTCATTCTACACCTATATGACTTTTTAATGACTGAAACGTCAGTCCGTGTCTCACAAATGCCATCAGAAGACATGGCATATATATTAGTTATAGGTTAAAGGGACCATTTTATGATGGATTTATGGATTTATATGGCCATTCTTTGGAAAAGAGCACTCTAGACAATCAGCTAAAGTAAATGAGGACAATTTTTAATTCTGGGTACCTTTAACAAATGACAGCATCTCTTGATTAATGGCATAAAGATTTATTAAACCTACAATCTTCTGGCAAACAGCCCAAATCTTAAACCACCATAACACACCACAGTGGATTTGTGAACAACAATTTGACATTCATCACTGCATTACATCACATCATGAAATACTCACCAGTTTATTGACTCTGAGTTTTGAGGAGTTGAATTTGAAGACATCTGCCCTCTTATCCAAGGGTTTAATGGCAAACTGAAGACACAGTGACAGAAATTAGTGCACCAACAACATTACCACAGTTAGTGGACAAGTATGAAATGTTCATAAAATGAGTACCTCTTTATCACTGTACGAGATGTTTCTGATCTCATTCCAGGGAAAAGAGATTTTGGGCGTCAGTTTGTTACTCGGGTCATAAATGTGGAGGCCCAAAGCGTCAACACCCAGCAGTAAGCTGGTTCCCTTTTTATTCTTGAAAAATAAAAAGATATTTAAAGACCCTCAGTCTAATTTATTTTACTATCATGATAACACTACAATGGCTATTCAGAGTGAAACAGATGTCACATGGCTGGCAAAAGTAATATTTCAAACAAAAAGGCAGAAATAATGAAGTTTCAAGCAGGGTGGACATCGAAGGAAGTGTGAGATGATTTAAGCTAAAGGTGACTAGGTCACCAATAATAAAAGGTTTGATTACATACAATAATAAAGGTATACAACAATAAAAGCATTTGGCTGTCTGTAGTTCTAGCTCAGATTGTTACTGCTGTACAGCAGCAGAGGCATTTCTTACCCTAATGGAAAAGTAATTGACCCCATACATCTCCAGATCCTGAGCTATTTTTAAATACTCCATCTCAGCTTCATCTCTGCAGCACACAATAACAAACAAAAACGTGGGAGGGAGGAAAGGAGGGAGACAGAAGGGGAGAAAGGGAGAGAGAGAATAAATTAGACACAAAATAAAATCTATTTCACCACAGGGCTTTAATGAGACTCGACTAACTTGAAGTGCAGAAACTAGAGGTCACTCAGTATGTCTTAATACAGTAACACACACATACTCACCATAAACTCACCAATTAAAAATATCATACTAAAAACAACTAGATTAGTACCACCTTCATGTTCTTGTGAGTCTTGCATGCAACATTCCTTGTCAAACTGTGCTTACAGAAACAGCCAGTATTTCAAAGCTGATCTACATTTAAAGCTTAATTTTTTTTAAACATGCCATCTAAAAACCAGCCAAAATATAACAAATGAAATATAAAATAAATAAATAGAAATTGATTTTTTTTTTAAATATTAAAACAATAAACTACTTTCAATTATGTAAAATAAACAAACAAACAGATGAAATATAAGAATGTTCTGTGTGAAGGATCCCATTAGACCACCTTGGACATTATACAATATCAAATCAATAAATAAAAAATAAAATAAAAAGATGCATAAATAAATGTAAAATAAAAATACAGTAAAATAGATCAAATTAAATAAACAAATAAATGAAGAAAAAAAAATAGTAAAACTATTTATTTATAAAAAAGAATATGTAGAATGTATAGAAATAATTAATTGTTTTTCATATCATTAATTCAATTTAAATGTATCAGTTGACAGTATTTCTAAAAAGAATGAAAGTAGTCACTCATTTCACATGTGAAAAAAGTTAGACAATTATCAAAGTAGTAATTTACATAGTTGTATTATATTTACAAGTCCTAAAGATACAATAGCTAAATGGCCTGGAGGACTGAAACCATATTACAACTGCTTTAGTACAAAACACCTTGAAAAACACAGGACTTCAAGCTATAAAATGCTATGGGTGTGATATCAAATTAAGCTGCGTGTATGTATGAAAGAGAGAGATAAAGATGTGCAGACTGTGTATTTGTGAGTGTGTTTTATGAATACACACCGGAGTGCTGTTCCATGTAAGGAGAAGGTGGGAAATAAGAAAGTGCCCTACATGCATCTAAATAGGCTCCGAAGCGTCGCAGGAAGTCGGTTTCATCATCACAGTAGACCAATTTGGGCTTTTTTTTGAGCAAGGCTATGCCCGGTTCTGCATAAAGAAGCCAGGCCAGTTTTTCCATTTTGTTAGTGTCTTGACTTTCCAAAGTGCAGATAACACAGAGTGAAGCCGCGCCTGTGCAACAGTGTGCGTTTATAGCATCGCAGAGACAGACTGTTGACTATTAACAAAGTCTGCTCAATTTTGCAGCTGATTCTGACCGACATGCAAGGCATCCAGCACAGTTTGCTTGTTGCACTTGATTGAAGACTGATTTTAGAAGGTGTTCTCCATTTCTGTGAGTTACGTGAAAAAAGAAAAAAAAACCTTGGGCAAGGTATCTGAGAGTGAGACTAGAGGGTACAACACCTGGTTCTGCCCCTGTGCTCAGCGTAGCAGACCGTGATTCTCTCCTCCCACATCTCTGCAGTCATCTGGTACAGATTAATAACCTACACAAAAGAAAGACACGTGAAGATCAGTCATCAGCTTCAATAAAGTCTTTAACTGTCTCATCTGGACGTTTTCATAACGGAGCTCTTGGTGCGCACCAGACTATGTTTAACATCAGTATCCATTTTGTTTGTTGGAATGAAAGCTGCTTTCCATCTACAAAAAAAAAAAAAAAGAGACGTGAACAACTGTGGATGACATGCACTACCATGTCAAAAGATTTTTTTGAAAAAAACTGAAACTTTTGTTCAGCAAAGATGCCTTAAATTGATCAAAACTGACAGTAAAAACATTTCTAATATAACATTCATTAAAAAAAATTATTATTATTGTAAATTATAATGATAAATAAATTCTACTTCAAATTAAAAATTATATACTTTTAAACTTTCTATTCAAAGCATCCTGAAAAGGGCATCAGAATTTCCAGAAAATATTAATAATAGCCTAATTATAACAACAACAATGTTTCTTGAGCATCAAATCAATATATTAGAATAATTTCTGAAGGATCGTGAGAGAAAAAAAAAAAATTCAGCTTTGCCATCACAGGAATAAATTATATTTTAAAATCTATTAAATTGGAACTAGTTATTTTAAATTGTAAAAATTGTAATAATATTTCACAGTATTACTGTTTTTACTGTATTTTTGATCAAAAACCGTATATTCTACATACCATATTTTTGGCATATAATTACAATGGATTTCTTATAGTGAATGGTCCCCACAGAAATTACTTTTAAGAAATGTGACCCTGCCTGGACCACAAAACCAGTCATAAGGGTCAATTTTTGGAAATTTAGATTTATACATTATCTGAAAGCTGAATAAATAAGTTTTCCATTGATGTATGGTTTGTTAGGATCGGACAATATTTGGCCGAGATACAACTATTTGGAAATTGGGAATCTGAGGGTGCAAAAAAAAAAAAATCTAAATAGAGAAAATCGCCTTTAAAGTTGTCCAAATGAAGTCCTTAGCAACACGTATTACTAATCAAAATTTAAGTTTTGATATATTTACAGTAGGAAATTTACAAAATATCTTCATGGAACATGATCTTTACTTAATGTCCTAATGATTTTTGGCATAAAAAGAAAAATCAATAATTTTGACCCATACAGTGTATTTTTGGCTATTGCTACAAATATACCCCAGCGACTTAAGACTGGTTTTGTGGTCCAGGGTCACAAATAGCTCACATTCTTTGCATCATTTGCAACACTTGTGGGCCAGATAGTATTGAGTTGAGTTTTGGACTGGTGGTGAAAGTTTTTCTTCTCCCAAGGCACTTCAGCTAAGGTGCTAAACGGCTGCTGCTGGTATTTATTTTGGTAAACGCACTGATTTCACAAATATTTTGAGCAAAATAAAAATGTATATCTGGGGCAGAAAGGAAATCAGTTTCAGAACGATCAACCAAACCAAGAGTTAAACAGCGTAAAAACAGTTAACACAATGGCTAATGGAGCTGAAGGACATTTCCTAAATAAGTGGGACTATTTAAATCCTTCAGACGATTTTGAATGCCAGTGGAGTAAACAAACGCTCTTTCTCGGTACTTACTGACATTCGAGCGACTGCTTCCAGCCGAGAGCTTTCACTACATCTAACGCCCTACGGGAAGCCCGCCGAAGCCTTACAGGCTCGTTACAGAGCTCTGCGAACATAATCAGCATAATTAGCATGGAGCGACGCCCATCTCAACATCACACTCACTCTCTTTGGTAGCAGCTCCTCTTGGGACAGGAAGCCCGGCTTGTGGACATTAGGGTCATAATCACCATACTGCAGAAACAAGATAAGAAATCAAAATGAGCTCAATTATGAATACTGAGAGAGGGGAAAAAATGGACTCACACAGTCATAAAGAAACAGCCATTATATTCACCTGCTCTCACTTAAATTGAATTGAGTAATACGTTGTTGCATAAAACATAAAAGCACTTTCAAATCAAAATAAGATGAAATACAGCTGTGAGTTTTTATGAGAGGCATTATGGGTAAGATAAGTAGAGAGTTAAAAAGGTGCTGCTGAGAGAGATAATTGCACAATCACATTGTACACAGATGTTGCAACAGCAAAATGGTTGGTTTGTAAATTGACTACGGGACTTAAATGATGCAGAATATCTCAGAGAAATTAGATATTTAAAAAAAACAAAAAAACAATTACACTACCATTCAAATGTTTGGGGTCGGTAATATGTTTAATGTTTTTGAAAGAAGTGTATTATTATGCTCACCAAGGCAGCATTTATTTGATCAAAAATACAGTAAAAAGAATAATATTGTGAAATATTACCAAATGTTTGAAAATGTAAAACATTTTAAAATCAAATTTTTTAACATTTCTTAATGTAGTAATTAATTAAAATTTAATTCTGTGATGGGAAAACTGAATATTCAAAAGTCATTACTCCAGTCTCACATAATCTGTCCGAAATTGTTCTAATATGCAGATTTGCATATTATTAGCAATATTTTTGTGGAAACTACAGTTCAAAAGAAAAGCATTCATTTGAAATAGAAATATTTTGCAACAATGTAAAAGTCTTTACTGCTACTTTCGATCAATTTTATGCATGCTTGTGTAAAAAAAAAAAAAAAAAAATGTATTTATTTATTAAAAATTATATCTTACTGACCTCAAAATTTTGTGTACATCCACGTCCCATTCTGGTACCCACACAAATATACAAATTGAAACAGGTTTTCTTTGGTTTTTTTGTGCTGGTCTTAAGTCAGAGTTGAGTTGATTAAATGTTATGGTTATACTTTTGAAACGGTGTATTTACTGTCTATATGTTTGTTTGTTTATAAACACTGAGGAAATTGTCTGTGGTAATCAACACCACACCACAGATGCAGTACATAAAAATAGCTCAGTATGCTCCTGTAAGAGAAGGAATATGAATGTCACTATTCCAAAATAAACATCATTACAGATTGTGGACTGCTTGCAGGAACTGAAGAACAAGCAGATATGCAGAATCAGAAAGGCAAGACAGTAATACTCCATCAGTGTCACGCTGGCTTGTCATTTTGAGCTCTACGGACAGATTCACGCTGCTCAGCTGTGAGGAGACTGGCATGTGAAAGCATCCCCATTTGAAAGTGTCTGTGTGAATGGTTGCTGTCTAAAGCTTCGCTCCTGCATTAAGAACAGGTTTTCACAGTAAGGGAGAAACTGCTACCATCTCAGCCTCTCCTCTCTTTTTTATTTCTTACTTGTGTGTATATATATATATATATATATATATATATATATATATATATATATATATATATATGCCTATGCCTCTTTTGATTCTTACTCGTTACATCTCTTCGTTCTCTTTCCTCATGCCTTCTTTAACTTCCTGTCTTTTTGAATAACTCCAAACCTGCACCTGGTGGTTTTAAATGGCGACAGAAATCTGTCATGCAGCTACTCAAATTTGTAAATCATTTACATTTACATTTACATTTAGTCATTTAGCAGACGCTTTTATCCAAAGCGACTTACAATTGGGGAATACATCGAGCGATTAATCTTGAAGAGGCAATCAGACATACGAAGTGCTTGCAACACCAAGTCTCAGACATTGTTCAAATAAATACAAACTACCAAAGGAAGGAATAAGTAAAGATAATTTTTTTTTTTTTTTTTTTTTAAGTTTAGGATGAAGTCAAGTGCTGTCGAAAGAGATGAGTTTTCAGTTGTTGCTTGAAGATTGACAGGGATCCAGCATTCCGGATAGAGGTGGGAAGATCGTTCCACCAGCCAGGAATGGTGAATGAGAATGATCTAGAGAGTGATTTTGCGCCTCTGTGATGGTATCACGAGGCGTCGCTCACTAGCAGATCTCAGATTTCTGGAGGGATGTAGTTTGTTAATAGAGAGTGCAAGTAAACGGGTGCTGAGCCAGTGGTTGTTCTATATGCAAGCATCAGTGTCTTGAACTTGATGCGAGCCGTGATTGGTAGCCAGTGCAGGGAGATAAAGAGAGGTGTAACATGGGCTCTTTTGGGCTCGTTGAAGACCAGTCGTGCCGCTGCATTCTGAATCATTTGTAGAGGTTTGACTGTATTAGACGGAAGTCCAGCCAGAAGAGCATTGCAATAGTCCAGCCTAGAAATGACAAGGGCCTGGACAAGAAGTTGTGCAGCATGCTCTGTCAGAAAGGGCCTGATCTTTCTGATGTTATATAGTGCAAACCTGCAAGATCGAGCAGTTTTGTAATGTGGTCTTTGAAGGTCAGCTGATCATCAAAGATTACACCAAGATTTCTGACCGAAGTTGATGGGGTTATTGTTGATGAACCTAACTGGATCGTGAAGTCATGCTGTAGAGTCGGAGTGGCAGGGAGGACAAGAAGCTCAGTCTTTGCCAGGTTGAGCTGCAGGTGATGTTCTTTCATCCATGCCGAGATGTCCGCCAGGCAACCTGAGATCCTTGCAGTTACCGTTGGATCATCTGGTTGAAAAGAGAGGTAGAGCTGTGTGTCATCAGCGTAGCAATGGTATGAGAATCCATGTGCCTGTATGATGGGACCCAGTGATGTAGTGTATGTGGAGAAGAGGAGGGTCCAAGAACTGATCCCTGAGGAACCCCAGTGACCAGTGTATGTGCTTTGGATACCTCACCTCCCAGGCCACCCTGAAAGACCTACCAGTGAGATAGGATTCAAACCAGCGAAGTGGAATGCCAGAGATGCCCAGTGATGAGAGGGTGGACAGGAGTATCTGATGATTGACAGTGTCAAAAGCGGCAGATAGGTCCAGCAGAATGAGGACTGATGATTTGGAATGGGCTTTTGCAATTCGCAGGGCTTCAGTGACCGAGAGAAGCGCAGTCTCAGTTGAATGGCCCTCCTGAAACCTGACTGTTTAGCATCCAGTTTGTCGTTCTGTGAAAGAAACAGTGAGACTTGGTTGAAGACAACTCGTTCAAGTGTTTTCGCTATGAACGGAAGGAGAGAGACAGGTCTGTAGTTTTCTATAAGAGAAGTGTTTAATGTAGGTTTTTTGAGCAGTGGGGTTACCCGAGCCTGCTTGAACGCAATGGGGAAGTTACCTGTGAGTAGGGATGTGTTGATGATGTGTGTGAGTGCAGGTAAGAGTGTGGGTGAGATTGCTTGGAGAAGGTGTGAGGGATTGGGTCAAGAGGACATGTTGTAGGATGGTTGGAGAGGAGAAGCTTGGATACTTCAGCTTCAGTGAGTGGACAGAAAGAAAAGATGGGAGTTTTAGCAGTGGATGTGGTAGGGTGAGGGTCCTGTGTGCGTGGAGGTGAAAACTGACCACTGATTGATCTAGTTTTGTCTGTAAAGAAAGTGGCAAAGTCATCAGCTGTAATAGAGGTGGAGGGAGGAGGTGGAGGGGGACAGAGGAGGGAATTAAATGTTCTGAAGAGATTACGCATGTCTGGAGCGCTGTCGATCTTGTTGCGGAAATGTGAGGATTTGGCAGTGTGGACTTTAGCAGAGAAGGATGTGAGCATAGACTGGTACCTACTGAGGTCCGACAGATCGTTTGATTTGCGCCATTTTCTCTCTGCCGCTCTGAGTGTAGTCCGATGTTCACGAAGAACCTCGGATAACCAGGGGTTGGAAGGAGCAGCCCGTGCGGGCCTAGAGGAGAGAGGACAAATGTCGTCTAGACAAGAGGTTAAGGTAGAGCATAAAGTCTCAGTAGCTGCGTTTACATCCAGAGATGAGAAATGGGTGGGTGAAGGAAGAGAGGAGGATACCACAGAGGAAAGATGGGAAGGAGAAAGGGAGCGGAGGTTTCGTCTAAAAGTAACTGGTAGGGGGGTTGGTGGCACAGGAGAAGCAAAGTGTAATGTAAATGTAATGAAGAAATGGTCCGAAGTATGTAGCGGTTGTACCAGAATGTTATCTGCAGTACAATTGCGTGTGTAAATTAAGTCAAGTTGGTTGCCTGATTTGTGCGTGCTAGTAGTGGTAAGGCGTTTGAGATCAAACGAAGCTAGGAGTGCATGGAAGTCTGTAGCATAAGGCTTGTCTAGGTGAATGTTGAAATCACCAAAGACTAGGGTGGAGTGCCATCCTCCACGAAGAGGACAGCAGCCCGTCCAGCTCCTCTAGGAAGGTGGCTAGAATTTGGCTAGGGGGACGGTAAATGACCACGATCTGGAGTTTTATCGGAGCTGATACAGTAATGGCATGAGATTCAAATGAGTTGTAATTGCATAGGGAAGAGCGGGTTGAGTATTTCCAATTGTTAGAAATGAGCAGACCAGTGCCTCCACCCGGCCAACTTGCCGGGGTGTGAGAGAAAGAGAGATTAGTAGAGAGAGCAGCTGGGGTTGCTGAGTCTTCTGGACGAATCCAGGTCTCAGTCAAGCCCAAGATGCTGAGCGTGGATTTTAAAGAAAAGCAGAAATGAAGTCAGCTTTGTTGACAGCTGACTGACAATTCCAGAGACCCACAGAGAAGGAAAGAGGTGTAGTGAAGGAGGTAGAGATAAGGCGCAGGTTAGCAGGATTACGTTGCCGTCTGCGTGGGACGTTAGAGCGTGGTTGAGAGAGAACCGGAATAGTTTGGAAACACATGATAGAGGTGGCAGGAAAGAGGATGGAAACGGAAAGTGTGTAAGAGAAGGGGGAAAAAAAGAAAAGATACTTAAGTGTGTCGCTCGGTTAAAGTCGCGCAGGAAAAGTCGATGGTCTTTACCCTCGTCGGTCTTCACACGAGGAGGCTGAACGCTTCCGCTGATGCTTCCGCGTCAGCGCTCGGACCTCTGATAAATACAGCCTTAACACACTACCGTGAAAACAGCTGTGGCCGGCTTCTGATTGGCCCAGCCAATAGCCTTGTGCAAATAACTCAAGACGAAACTAACACTTCGCTAGCAAGGAGCACTGAAAATGATCCAGGTTCCTTCTTAGCCGAGGTGCAAATTATTATAATTAACAGAAAGTGCAATCAAACAACGAAACCTCAACGAAAATGCAGAATAGAAATAGAAGGAAACGAAAGTATTCCTTCCCAACAGCAGGTAAATAATTTAAACAACAGATCTATGACTAAGTATCGCAACACTTACGAGCTGCTGTCCGTCTCTTCTGGTGAATATTCGCTTCTCCCGACTTGTAATAGCGAACAGGCAGTTTAAATACTTTTACAGTCGCTGTGGCGGCTTCTGATTGGCCCAGCCAATAGCCTTGTGCAAATAACTCAAGACGAAACTAACACTTCGCTAGCAAGGAGCACTGAAAATGATCCAGGTTCCTTCTTAGCCGAGGTGCAAATTATTATAATTAACAGAAAGTGCAATCAAACAACGAAACCTCAACGAAAATGCAGAATAGAAATAGAAGGGAAACGAAAGTATTCCTTCCCAACAGCAGGTAAATAATTTAAACAACAGATCTATGACTAAGTATCGCAACACTTACGAGCTGCTGTCCGTCTCTTCTGGTGAATATTCGGCTTCAGATAATCAGATAAATGTTTGTGGATGAGCTGGATCCAAAGCCAAATAATTGCATATCTGTAACTGCACATCAATTGAAATCATAGTAATGGACCAAGTAGCGTTTGGCAGAATGAACAAAAATTACAGATATTTTATATAATGGTAACACTAAGTGTACTTAATTTTTGTAGAGTTTGCAGTCACTAAGATTTAAAAAAAAAAAAAAAAAAAAAAAAAATTTAAATAGGCTCTTATGCTCACTAAGGCTGCATTTATTTGTTTAAAATAAAATAAAAACAGTAATATTGTGGATTATTATAAAAATTACAAATAATTCTATTTTAATATATCTTAAAATTATATTCATTTTTGTTTTGGTAAAGTTGAATTTTCAGCATCATTACTCCAGTTTTCAGTGTCACATGATCCTTCACAAATCATTCTAATATGCGGATTTGCTGCTCAAACTTTTCTTATTATTACACTCTTAAAAAAATGCTGGGTTATTTTTTTAACCCAAATGCTGGGTTCAGCCTGTTGGGTCATTTTATTGGGTTTTTTTAACGCTGGGTTATTTTTTTCTACCTAACCGTTGGGTTGAGCTTGTCTACGGTGAAACTTCTTGAAACATAAGGACGAGATATCAATCAGATGCGGTCGTTTCGCGCTGGAAACGCCTTTGCCTTGCATAACATAAATTGATTTTATTTGTTATAATACTGAGTGTAGTTTAATTTGATGTTAAAATATGTTCTCAGTACTGTTTGTTTTTGGGCAGGTTTTGGAGTAAGTCACACCATCTCTCAGCTACGAGTGAAACATAGTCTAAAGTTTGCAGTTCCCCCGTGAACAGCAGCTCTTCACCGGCTCAGATTTCGGTGACACTCCGGCATGAGAATTAGCACTATTTCAGTAAAAAGCAATTACAGAGAACGGTTGAATACACTTAAATTAAAATGCTACTTCTAAATGCCTTTTTTTATTTCTAAAATGCTTGTTAAATGAGTTTAAATCTTGTAACCTATGCTGTATTCACCCAAATAAATTCAATTTGTCACCCAAATAAATTCAAGTTGATTCAATTCAACTGAAATAGAAATCCTTTGTAACATTATAAATATCTGTCAAAGACTGGGAAACGAACACAAAAACTTTAAATGATGCAAAAAAATCATTAGAGATCAATAATACCGGTACTATGTAATAATGACAAGTTTTTCTTTGTTTTGTTATATCTACAATATCAAAGCAAAAAAAAAAAAATGATCAGTTGTGCGCAACTTTGAAAACAAAACGGCAGGTTTCCCAAAGCTGCTGTAAAAAGCCTTGAGAAGCCATCAAAAGACTTTAGCACACCAGCACAAGGCTCAAACACCAGCTAAACAAACTGCCTTGCCATGTGAAGCTTACAAATTGCTTTAACAATGCAAACAAAAGCTTTAGTGGACTCCAATCAAGTTTTAGAGCCATCTAGTGTTGCTCCGTGTCTGACGTGAGAGAAACAGAATGCGATTTCATTGGCACAAGGTGAGCCGTGTGCAGTTAGCCAAGGCTTTTGGATAAATCGCATGTTCTTGTTGCCCCTGAGCTGTCAATCAAACTGACACCTGCTTAATAAAATGTGCTTCTTCCAGTGGGAAGAGTGTAATGGGATCGATGTACCTTGAAGGACATCCATAGGAGGTTAAGGTTTTGCTCTGACACCTCTCTGTGTGTCTATCAAAGAAAGAAGGGTTTAAATGCAGGTGTGTTAGAAAGAGCACTGACCTTAGCGTGGACAGCATAAGAGGCTAACAGCACCGAAGCCTCAGGTGGACAGTATATCTCCTCCTCTAAAATACTCTTCTTCACCTGCGGGATATCAGAAGAGAGGAGAGCAAGATTAACATTATTATTATTAATACATATTTAGGGGAATGCGTTACCAAAAATTTTATGCAATGCCATCATGATAAATTACGGTAAAATTTGCCTGGATCTTGCTAAAGGGCACATTGGTGGAAGGATCATTCCTTCACAGTGTTTGAATTTGTATTCTTTTGGTTACTTGTCCAGATATTTTTTTTTTTTAATGTCATTCATTCCTATGATGGCAAAGCTGATTACTCCAGTCTTCAGCATCATATGAACCTTCAGAAATCATTCTAATATGTTGATTTAATGCTTAAAAAACATTTCATTTTATTATTGATCTTAATCACAGTTGTGCTGCTTTATATTTTTTGTGGAAACTATGATACTGTTTTTTTTCCAGGATTTTCTGATGAATACAAAGCTTAAAATAAAATTGTTTATTTGAAATCTATTGTAACACTAAACATGCATTTGTCATTTTTTCAGTTAAATGCATCCTTGAATAAAAGTATTCATTTCTATAAACAGAAAAATAAATCAATACAGCAAACCAAAATTTTCAATTTATGCATCCAAGCATAAAATTTAAAATACTACTAATAAATAGGTAAACTTAGCTAGATGCCAACTATTACATGGAAAAAGAAAGAGCATAAGATCAAGTAGTCTTGGATATAAAAAAAAATTATAATAATTATGACGTGCTACTTACTGTAGTTTTAGTATGCAAACCACAATGTCAGAAACAGATCTCTAACTAGTTAAACTTCTATAGTCAGAGTCTACAGAACTTAAATGCTTTATAGAGAACTAGATATTTTATTGGGTACTTTCTGAAAAGACCGAACAAACAACACTGTGTTTTTTGTTTTTTTTCTTCTTTTTTTTTTAGCTATCCTAGTCACGACTATCCATTAGTAAGCCAGCAGAGGTTGTCTCCTTCCGGCTCTATGGACTGCAAAGCCCAGACGTCATTTATGGCTGCAAATACAAAGCAAAGGCAGAATATTTCAGGGTCAGTTTTAAGAACTCTAGAAGCAGCAGATGCTCACAGGTTACACATTCACTGTTGTGGGGCTGTTGAGTTGAATTCCAAGTGGGGCTGTAGGGAGAAAACAGGCGACCTGGCAAAGGATTGCTAGTGCAGACTCCTAAGCCTGGCAGAAATCACTGCATATCTGTTTGTAACAATGTAATTTGGGTGTCCATCATCTAGACTTGAATTGCATGCATGAATAAATAAATGCAATGCTTACAAACCAGCAAAATAATAATGTTAAAGTTTTCAGTAGCTAAAATAAAATATTACTGTAAATAAGAAACATGTGTAAAGTTGCATGGATGCTAACCTGTTAATAAAATAAAAAAAATATTAAAATGTAGACATAAAAATGCCACATTCAAGGCTGTATTATCTACAAAAGGTTTGAATGGAGTCTGTTAAGCAGTCAAGCTGAACTAATTCCAGAAACCTGTGGAAAAGAAAAGGAAAAAGAATTCCAATGCAGAACTGCCTTGCAAGCACTGTAACAACTAATTGATAAACTTATGAATGAATCAAAAAATCAAATTAATTTCTGACTTCATGCTTCATCAAAAGAGAAAATTAATAAAAGGATGAAGCAATAGACCCCTGACCTTTATGAACAAAAGAAGTGGTTAACAAAACAAAAGGTTGTTTATGTACACAGCTTATAAATGCGTAAATGTTTGTGCACACTGAAAGGTTAGTATTTAATAGTCAATAATGAACCAGTGCCAAATTACGACTAAAATGTTGTTGCCTTGCCAAATGAGCTGTTGCTAAAAGCACAACCACAGGAGACGTCTGGTCACTGTGCCGACCATTAGCTGCTTGGCAAAAAGAAAAAGGATCGCTTTTAATAACGAGAACATGGAAGCCAAAAAAAGTTTAATGACTGGGCTACAATTAGCACAAGGTCAAACTTATTAAAAAACAATAACAAAACAAACAAATACTCATCGATAAATGAATAGTTTGCTCAAAAATTACATGTTTTAAGTCTGCATGCCTTTCTTCATTCATTACAATAATAAACAGACTATCGTTTAAAATTGAGGTCATACGATTTTTAAAAAAATTTTTTTAAAGAAATTCACACTATTATTCAGCAAGGATGCATTAAATTTATCAAAAGTGAGAGGAAAGACATAACCATACAAAATCAAGGTTTCTACAAAACAAATACATTGCACAACTGTTTTCACCATAATAATAAATGTTTCTGAGCAGCAAATCAGCATATTATAATGATTTTTATGGATCATGTGGCACTGAAGACTGAAATGATGGCTGCTGAAAATTACATTTAAAATGTTAAAAAGACAAGTTATTAGTTACAATATAGTTACTTTAAATTGTGATAATATTTAACAATATAACAGATTTTACTGTAGCATCAGAGAATTCTTTAAAAAATATTTTTAAAAATGGTATTAAACGGTAGTGTATCAGTATGATTGTGAATATAGAGCATGAGTCACATATACTTCTTTTATGACATTTCTGGAACTTTGTAAAAGCATACATAATACACATAACCCTGCCACCACAATAAAGGCTGACATTCTATGCCATTTTATTCTACTATATTCTTTTCATTTTGGATTTTCACACTACCCATTCACCTTTGTTATACCGAAAAGAGTGGTCAAGATATTCTTAAAAAAAAAAGTTATTTTGTGTTCCATGAATGCAAGAAAGTGGAACGACTTGTGTAGGCTAAATAATGACAGAATTTTCATTTCCAGGTAAACCATCCATGTTAAGACTTGCTTCCCAGTCATCTCTTTCAAATATTAAAAAAAATCATCACGCTTGCTCTTTTATCCGTCACCCGACTATCAGTCTGAAAACAGTCACAAAAGTAGCATGCAATGTGTCAATAACTGGTCAAAAATGTTCTGGCTATTATGGTCGTCTTTTCAATCTGCTTTACAAATGTGACAGCACTTTAAGAGCGCAGTCTGGGAAGGGTGGCCGTTCCTGATAAGAGCCCATCCAGGCGAGCATTTTTAAACAGGATCTGCACATCCAAACACGCGGCTCTATCCCAAGCCTACATACGAGCAGAAAGCAGAGGCTATAAGATAGAACAGACTCACCGTTCTCTCATTTCTTCCCAGAATTCATTAGCATCTTTTGAGAATTCATTACAATCGTTTTCAGAGTGCATTGCCATTCTGAAGTGGCGGGGGTCTACCTCCCATTACGAGGTGGAGATAAGCTACTTACGTTCTCTGAGAATGTTCATATCTTCATCTTGTGCCCTTTACAATGCATTAAATCTACCGGATTGGTACAAACACTGTAAAGTGAAGGGCAAATTGCCATAACTTAACATTAGATAACAAATGTTGTCACAACCTCGTTGGTAAAACTGTACTGAAAGTTAATGCATGCAAAACAGGTGCTTATTTACCTCCCATGCCGAGCAACCAGCTCGCTCAATGAAATGATTGATAATGTGCTCATAATCAAGGTGTTATTGCTTAATGGTTTCTGATCGCTCCGAATGAATCTGGGCAGGAAGCCGTATTACGGTGGGAGGTGTTCCCCAGGGCTTATAGAATCAGAGACAGGAACCCTGATGTGAAGCACACCGATTCCACATGGCTGAACACAATCACGCCAAACAATGAAAGAGAGCGCTGAACCCTCAGACAGCACAGCCCACAAACCTCTCTGACACAGAACTGCACCTAGAAGCCAAATACAGGGGCTCTTGAAATGAAATGGCTTCAATGACACATCCTCACCTGCTGTTGTATACAAACAATACTTACAGTCCAGCTAGATTAATTATGTACAACACTATGCAGATATCAAATCAATTTTCTGCTCTTGCTTTTGGAGCATGAAGGGGTTAGGAATTAGGCTTGCGAAACAAAGGTAGCAGAATTAACCACAAACAGTTCATTATTTTTAAAACTTTGTTTCATTATAACTGGGAAAAACTAAGCCTTAACTAAAACAGATTTTCATGACTCCAAAACTAACTAGCTTAAAATAAAAAAAATTGATACAAATTAATTTTATTTTCCAATATATAGTGTATTATAAAACCTGAAGCGTATAGAAACTTATATACAACATGTATATTACACATGAACGTGCTAAGAAATTTATCAATTTTTTGGGGTGAAACTAAAATAAATATTTTAACAAAAATAATAAATCAATATTAAATCAGTCAATACTAAAATTTAACAAGACCAATTAAAAATAAAATGAAAACAATTAAAATGACCAATTAAAAATTAAATAAAACATAAAAACTAAATTCAACATTCAGAACTATGACAACCCAGTTGCCACATACACACTGCAAATTTTGTGAGTGACAACTGAATGAATCCTTGTTTACGAAGGCATATGTTCTGGTTAAATTACAGAACACAAACAGCATGATTTTGGTTATGAAAAACTGCTCTGTAGTATTGGATTAATAACGGATGTTAATTTGAGGAAATTTGCAGAAGCACACATGCGTGTCTGAGTCACCTCTTTTTCCATCATTTCCTGTCCTCTCTGTCAATAAAAGTGGCAACACACCAAAACA
Source organism: Onychostoma macrolepis (assembly GCF_012432095.1). Lineage (NCBI taxonomy): Eukaryota > Metazoa > Chordata > Actinopteri > Cypriniformes > Cyprinidae > Onychostoma > Onychostoma macrolepis. The sequence continues at coordinate 38,705,993 of NC_081159.1, read as the reverse complement.
TTTCAATTAATTTGAGCTGTAGTCCAGCTAAACCCACCTGAGCCAATGACTCACCTGCAGGAAGAAGAGGTGCTGTGTTATGTCTTGCACCAGCTCTTCTTCAACATTCTCAGGGTAAAACTTGGCCAGGAAATTAAGCACTATTGGCTCTTCTTTGGGGATATCATGATCCAAAACCTATTACAAAGATAAGTAAAGACAAATGTTGTGCTGAGCCTTGTATACACTGACAATAAATTACAAAAAAAAAAAAACAAGACAATACCACATTTTTGGGCATGACAAAAATGGTAACACCATGTCCTTTTTGGACATGTACCAAAGTAGTACTATAGCTCCTTTGAAGTACCATGAAAACAACATGAATCAAGCTTTCAATATAATCATTACCATGGTAATACCACAGTGCTTATTTCAGAGGGTAATGAGTTTGGTTTTTATAAGTCTGTTTGGTTTTACACTACCTTTCAAAGGTTTGGGCTCATTAAGATTTTCTGAAAGAAGTCTTTTATGCTCACCAAGAATGCATTTATTTGATCAAAAATACAGTAACAACAGTAATATTGTGAAATATTTTTACAATTTAAAATAAGTGTTTTGATACAGTTTAAAATGTAATTTATTCCTGTGATGGCAAAGCTACATTTTTAGGTTCAGTGCCACATGATTCTTCATAAATCATTCTAATAAGCTGATTTGGTGCTCAAGAAACATTTCTTATTGTTCTTGTTGAAAATAGCTGTGCTGCTTAATATTTTTTCTGGAAACCATGATATTTTTTTCTAACATTCTTGACAAATACAAAGTTGAAAACAGCTTTTATTTGTAATAGAAATGTATGTTTTAGTGTAAAATACTTAATGGTCTTTTTTTTTTTTTATCAATTTAATGCATCTGCTGAACAAAGCTATTGAAAAAATCATCTTACTAACCTTAATTTTTTGAAAGGTAATGTCTGTCATTACAAAATACAATTTAATATGATCTTTAAAAAAAATTTAAATGCCTAAATTAAGTATATTCGAATTTAATGATATCCTGCTCTATTATACATGGTAGAGGAATAATGTTTCCAAATCATTTCCTCAAGCATTTATCAGACTGACACTATTTTGAAGCGCAAGAAAGTTTAAGATGAGCATTTTACCTTCTTGTCCATTTTCAGCCATGCCACAGTGTCTTTGACGTCATACCGCAGACCAAAAAACCAGGTCTCCCTGAGTCCCAGTGTCCGGCACACAAGTTCAAACAGATCCTTTCCTTTCCACTTCAGCTGCCCAAACAAGATTACAAAAAAAGGTTAGTAACATGAAGCTTTAAAGAACTGCTTTCTGAACCATAGGCTGAATTTTAAACTATTTTAAGATCCATTCCTATCTGTGTCATATTTCCTTTTGAAACAGTTGGTGCCAGGACAAAAAAAAAAAACAAGACAATACCACATTTTTGGGCATGACAAAATGGTAACACCATGTCCTTTTGGACATGTACCAAAGTAGTACTATAGCTCCTTTGAAGTACCATGAAAACAACATGAATCAAGCTTTCAATATAATCATTACCATGGTAATACCACAGTGCTTATTTCAGAGGGTAATGAGTTTGGTTTTATAAGTCTGTTTGGTTTTACACTACCTTTCAAAGGTTTGGGCTCATTAAGATTTTCTGAAAGAAGTCTTTTATGCTCACCAAGAATGCATTTATTTGATCAAAAATACAGTAACAACAGTAATATTGTGAAATATTTTTACAATTTAAAATAAGTGTTTTGATACAGTTTAAAATGTAATTTATTCCTGTGATGGCAAAGCTACATTTTTAGGTTCAGTGCCACATGATTCTTCATAAATCATTCTAATAAGCTGATTTGGTGCTCAAGAAACATTTCTTATTGTTCTTGTTGAAAATAGCTGTGCTGCTTAATATTTTTTCTGGAAACCATGATATTTTTTTCTAACATTCTTGACAAATACAAAGTTGAAAACAGCTTTTATTTGTAATAGAAATGTATGTTTTAGTGTAAAATACTTAATGGTCTTTTTTTTTTATCAATTTAATGCATCTGCTGAACAAAGCTATTGAAAAAATCATCTTACTAACCTTAATTTTTTGAAAGGTAATGTCTGTCATTACAAAATACAATTTAATATGATCTTTAAAAAAATTTAAATGCCTAAATTAAGTATATTCGAATTTAATGATATCCTGCTCTATTATACATGGTAGAGGAATAATGTTTCCAAATCATTTCCTCAAGCATTTATCAGACTGACAGACAGGCAAACAGACAAGCAGGCACAGAGCAGTACACAGGGTCTTGTGGAGTGGGACCACCGTGCCTCATGGGACATTAACTCGTGGTCTCCGTCTGTCACGCCGTTCTCTTACCACCATCTGTTTTCCCTTAATTCAAAAACACTCCCTGAGATGGTTGTTGTGTAAAAATAGGGCACCTTCCTTCAAGAAACTCAGTGGATGTTGTGTGCAAATGAAGTGCAGCTCCACAGATGAGTCCTGTATGCCTGCAGAACTCCCACCGGATTCAGTTTGTACAAAACACCTTTATACGTGGGAATGATGATTATTGCCATACAGGATGCTGCTTGCTTTGTAGATTTGAATGTTTGTTTTACTTTTTCCCCGGAAGCACTCATGAGCGTTTTTTAAAAACTTTTTGGGATTATTTTTAAGGAAAAATTATTTTCCCCAATATTCTAAACAAAAAGGAGATGTTAGGCAGAATGTCCAAGCTACAAAAAGAACAATAAAAGCAGTCCATATAACTAAATTTCTAGCCTTCTGAAGCCATGCGATAGCTTTGTTTGAAGAACAGAACCAAATTAAGTTGTTGTTTATTGTTGATATTCACCTGAAAGAAATTGTCTTATTTTCAAACCCATGACTTTGGCGTTGCTAACAGCATGATCTACTGTTGACATTATAATTTTAATGACATAAAGCCTACTGTATCATATTTCATATTCAACTTTCCAAGGCCTCTAAACTGTCAACATTATCAAAATTTGCTGAAAAGCCTTTTGTACACAATCTATCATTAAGTCTTCTTTTGTCTGATTGATGGTTTATAGTCTTTTAGCAAGTAAAAGGCCTTTCAGTATAATTCTAAAAACATTCCCCTTCAGGTTGTGATTTACATGTCTGTTGCAAAACCATTTTCAGAAAGTAAGACCTAAGAAAAATCAAGTTAAAATGTAAGTATAAAATATGATACATCAGGCTTTTGGGGAATGTTTATTTGTTCCATCTCTCAATCATCATTGTTTTGCACTGCAATATTTGCTTTGCCCCCACAATAAAAACTACAGAGCTTTGATGATGTTACACATGACATGTTATTGGGAGATATTTGCTTACAACTGATATTTATAAGCATGTTATGCAAGTAGTCTCATTGTCATACCATATGAGCCATAAAATATGACACTCAAAAAACATACTGTATATGAAGACCTTTTTTTAAATATATTTATGGCTATCATGTCATATGTCAAGCTTTACAGGGTTAACTTATTGAAAATGAAATTTTATTTAATTGAAATATCGCTTTGTCAGAAGACTTGGACCACCTTTATAGGACTTTTCTAATAGCTTGGTAATATAAATCATCATCCACTTTCGCTGTATTGCAAGTTGTAGCTTGTACTCATTTTGTGTTTAATTGTGGAAAAGAAATTAATACAGGATCGGAATGAGGCCGAATAAACAATGACACAATTTCCATTTTTTGGAAGAGCTATTCCTTAAGGCCGCTTTTCAAACATTAAAGCAGCTCGAGGAGACAGGGATGTCTTGACGCAGCTCCCCTGGAGAAACAGGTCAGGCTGAGTGACTTGCTCAAGGGCACAACAACAGTGAGCGGGGACGTTAAAATGTCGACAGTCTGGTGCCTTCCTCAAGTTAAGCTTACATGCCCTCTGGTTACTAATGAGAAGCATTGATCACTGACAGCGCAGGTTTGGTTGTAGGCTACAACAGGTTTACTCCCATAAAATAATGTAAAGGTGATATGTACGCATTCAGAGACCATTTTAAGTTAATTCACCACATAAAAACTAAGCACTTGCTACTCACCTCGCAGTTGAACTCCAAGTCTGCATCCATTGTAACAACCGTGACATTGAAGGTTTTGGCTTGTTTCCTCCGAAGGGAGTTGAGACCCATTTTTGATGCAAGGACACTTGCCATAATAGCTGCTAATGGGAAACCTTCCTCCTCTTTAGAAACAACATAAACCTGTCTACTAACTCTCTATCTGAAGCATAGCTTATGATGAAACACAATAGAGTTGAACTCTGGTTAAAAGCTACAATTTAGCATTACTGGCCAATGTAACAAAAATGTGATTAAAGTGCATCTCTAAAGGCAGGACGTTGTCAAACCACCTGCGTTAACTGGTAACTAGTAGTTGGACACATATTATCCCTGTTTACTTCCTCTAAAGCTTCATTAAGCCTGTAAGATAAAGGAAAAAGACAAGAGCACAAGTTTATTAGCTAGAAACTGAGTACATGTACAATTACAATAGACAAAAGAAGCTGCTTTTAAACTACTATAAGCGTAAATACCTATTAAGTGACACATATCTGATAACAAACATTAACCTATTTCGTAACACTTAAGTATACATTCCTGTAGCAAAACACAAACTTTTACACGACTTCACAAGATTTTAGGTGCTCATATACGCTTGTTTAGGCTAATCTATGGTTTCATGCCTCATTGTTTTTTTGTTGTGAGGTTTGACGGAATTGGCCTGACAGCTTGTACGTTAAACTGGTTGCTAACTCACCTGTCGAGCTGTAAAAACAGCTGATTTCCCGCAGTGTGTGTGATTCACGCCCGCTTAAACACCTGACACACAAACCCAGCTGCTGGTTTGATTCTTTCAGGCCAACAAACAAAACTGCAGCTGAAACTTCGCGTGCGCGTGCACGAGGAGGCGGGAGGACGTGCGCAATAGCGCGCGTCATTCAGCTAGAGTTAAAAGCCCGTTTTTTCAGGGATAATACATTGCAAAGTACCAAATAAATAAACAAATAAATTAATAAATAAATACCTTCCAATCAACTATTTCCGAAAATAAATTAATTAATTAATTAATTAATAAAAATAAAAATAAAAATAAAATATATATATATATATATATATATATATATATATATATATATATATATATACTTTTCAATTTACTTTTTAATATTTTAATATTTACTTTTTAATACTTTTTGAAAATGTATTTTTAAAAAGTAAAATTTTATTTTAAAATATGTTTTAGGTTGCTATCTATATTGAATATATGCATTTTTATAGTAAATGTTCAATATATTTAAATAAACATTTAATGTGTATATTCGGATAATTTCAAGCTCAAAGTTCAGCCCTTTGCACCAGAAAGGGGCGTGTTTTCGCTGACTACTGGGCGGGGCTTAGATGATGTCATCGGAGTAAACAGAAAAGATGGCGACGCCATACAAGGGAGATCGGGTTTTAGGGACAAACGATGTTATTTCAGAGAGTTTCGCCAAACAGTTAACCGATTTACCAGCGGAATTATTAGAGCATATATTGAGCTTCCCTGTTCTAAACCATATCGACATTTGCAACGTTTCCTGCACGTGCAAGAGGCTGCATGACGTGTGCCATGGCAGGGGGAAGGTCTGGGCGCATCAGTACAAACTCAGGTGGCTTAAATTAAAAACATTTCTAAAGCTTGATACCTCCATCAACCTCCATAAGAAATGTGTTTGATCCCTGATAGGTGGTTTAAGACGTGCATTCAATGCGTGAGTCGAGAGCTGTCAGATCGTGTTCTCATTCTGCTGATGCACCAAATTTGTTCTGTGTGCACATGCAGAGAGATGCATAATGTGATGCTTCGTTTTAATAGGCTCACCTCCTATATGTTGGTGGGAGGTGGAACCAAATGCACTTATAATTGTTGATAATGTTAAGTGACCTTGAACACTGAAATGCATGATTTTCTAATGTGCTCATAATAAATCATATAAATTAAAATCATCATAAGTTAACATGAGATGCTTTAAACAGAAGTATGGTTTTAAGATTATTACATTTAGAGTTATTATAGTAACAGTAACTACTTACGATTGTGTTTTAACAGATACTTGCAAACTACAGCCTTTTAGGTAGATTTTGCATTAAACTCAATTGACAAAACGCAACCCTCTACTAAAAGTATTTATTTATTTTTACTTCAGGAGATATATTAGCACAAATATAATTTTAAATAAGACACACAACATTACACTAGCCCCATTTAAGGAATAGGTTTAACATATTTGCCATCCCCCTTTTTCAAGGTCAAACATTATTGTTGTGTCATTAATATTTTAGGTGGCCCAGGCTGCAGAGATTTTATCAGCAAAATGAGTCATACGATTGGCTGAAAGAATTCAAAACCCGGCACATGGTTGGTCAACAGATAAGAAGAACAGTAGAGTCTATTTCCAAGAGGTTCTTCACAGAAGTTGTAAGTGGCTTTAAAAGTGACTAAATTACAAAGCAGTTTATAATTTTCTCAAAAATTGTTATCTTTTTGGTATGGTCATTACGCTACGGTTGGACAGGTATATTTGTATGGTAAGTTGGATTGAATAATTTGCTTTAGTCACTAACCCAGAGACCTGTAACTCAGCCTTGCGTTGGTCAGGTTCTTGGAGACAGCTTTGCGGAAATCGAGTCTCTTGGTGCTCCAGAACACTTCTGTGAGGATGAGCTGCTTGGCATTTTGAACTCGGACAAAAGGTTAGAAAGGAGCTCACGATTATGTTATTTTATTTTCTTTTAACACTTAATGAAGTGTTTTAACTGAATGAATGCATTTCCTTCTTTCCCAGGAAATGTTTGACACTTAAGTACTATGCAAAGAAAATCCTGTACTTCCTCCGGCAGCAGAACATTCTGAGGAATTTGAAGGCTTTCCTTGAGAGACCACCAGAACAACAATCAGCCCTTGAAGGTAAGCTGATGTCTCACAAAAGAAGTAATGTTTTATTTCTTATTAAAGGAATAATTCACCCAAAAATTCAAATTTGCTGAAAATTTAACAGATTTGGAGAAATGTAGCATTGCATCACTTGCTCTCCTATGGATCCTCTGCAGTGAATGGGTGCCGTCAGAATGAGAGTCTAAACAGCTGATAAAAACATAACAATAATCCACAAGCAATCCACACCACTCCAGTCCATCAAGTAACATCTTGTGAAGTGAAAAGCTGCATGTTTGTAAGAAACAACTTTTGGGTGAACTGTTCCTTTAATTGAAAAATATAAAATAATTACTTTATAATGCTTTATCTTACCAGCAACAAGGTTAAATGATAATATCTGTTGTGCTGTAACTGTTATCATATATAATAATAATAGTTCAAATACATGCATGATGAACTTGAAATATGTATGCTGCATACTGTGCTTTGTAATATTATCAAAAAATTTCTAGCAAAGACATGCACATCACAATATTCGCAATGGAATTAAGCAGTGTTGGTCGACTCCTCACTATATTATTATGGATGATAGAGGTTCAATGATTTACATCAAATAACACGCATCCGTTTGTTTGCTCTCCAATTCCAGGTGCTGTTTTTGTCGATCAGTATTGCAACCCTCTGGCTGATATCACTTTTGAGAGCATATCTGCGCAGATAGAAGAAATCACTGACAAGGTGAAGAAGTGTCTGCGAGTAAAGAATGCCACACATCCAAGTCTACGAGCCAGTCAAGGTCAGTCCACAAGGAGAGATCCGGAAAATTCAATTTACTATTCTCATGAGGTCTATTAGTCAGACCTGTGTAGCCAGGCTCATGTGTTCTCCCTGTTGTCCGATAAAAGCTTTCAGCTTAATGTAGATAAAAAAAAATGTCTTGGAGGTCTCCTAGTTTAATTTTCAACATTTTTTAATCTACTGTGGACTGCATTGGGCAACCACAATAGCATTGTTGTTCTTAAAGCTGTAGCGTCCAATATGTGTCTTCACTGGAGTGTTTTTCCAGGTGACTGCTTTGTTCTGGAAAACCTGGAGTTTCAAAGGCAAGTCATATGTGCTCTGAATACTGTGCTGTATGACCAGCTACAGTACAAGGGCAATGAGCGAGACTACTACAATCCACTCAACTCATATATACATCAGGTATAATATCATATCATAGGTATCATAAGTTAGGCAATGTTAGGGGCAATGCATTATATAATTATGTAACTTGCATTACATAAACAAATTAGTTTTTCAAGTAACATGTATTTTGTATTATTATTATTTTTGTAAAATAAGTAACATTTCTAATATATACAATTTATTCCAAAAATACAGCTGCAAGCATTTTATGACATGAAGTATGAGTAATTTAATTTTAACTTTGACATAGTTTATTTTTTTCATTATTTGATGAATGGTACAGTAAATTAATGGTAAAACAGTGTTTATTTGAAATAAAAGTTTTTTGTAACAATGTAAGTTTGAATGTTAGTGGATTTTGGTGTGATAAGCACTTATTTAAAGCAAAAGAAAAGTATAACACTATCAATACAAAAAAAAAAAAAAGAAAAATCCACAAAGCACTGAAGTAATTTAACATGTTACCATTTAAATGTGTCCATATAATTGTGCTAAAAGAAAAAAACATTGTTTTGAATGTGTACATTTTAAGAAATGTACTTTATTTCTCACAATGTGCCCCCTTGTGGTCAGGTGCTGCTCCGTCAGACAGGCATTCCCATCAGCCTCTCTGTGCTTTACATGACTCTGGCCAGGAAATTAGGAGTTCCTCTGGAGCCTGTCAACTTCCCCAACCATTTCCTGCTCCGATGGTGCCAAAATCAAAGGAGGTGGGCGTTTAACACATTCTATTGCAGTCTATCAGAATGAAATTACATAGCAAACACCAGTCAGTTTCAAGTCAAATTTATTGTTATAGCTCTGTTTACAAAGCTGTTACAAAAATCATGATGTTAATGTTTATGATATCTTCACACCTCATTGCCACATTTAGAGCTGTGAGATAATACAGTTTACATTTTGCAATGATACAAGCAATCAAGCAGTTGAGATTTGCTTTATAGTAGCCTATATATTGCCCTGTGTGGGTATACTGTGTATATGCAGATAAAGTTGGACATTTTGCATCCAAGATTTGCTACGTAGTATACGTGAACATACTGTTAAGTAGTTAAAGTAGGATGTACTATATATCCAACTTATCGCTGAGCAATAATATAGTTTACATTTTCCAACAATATACCCATATAGCTGTAATCTCAATATGCTTTAAAAAAATTGTGCTGTGCTTGCATTAAAAATAAAACTACAATGAAAGTTGACTTATGAGTTGTTTTGCAGGAGTGATGACATCTACGACTATGTATACATTGACACGTTTGGTAAAGGAAAGCAGCTGGCTGCTAAAGAGTGTGAGAATCTGATCCGACACCAGGTGGGAGCAGATTACTACAGCGCTATAAGCACCAGCGAGCTGCTGCTGCGGATGGTGGGAAACCTGCTTAACATCGGCAAAAGAGGGTGAGAATCACACATGGGTTTTGATTACTTTAGATGAGTCAATGTGTTGTGAAATGTTGTTTACATTCATATTGTTGTAGTGTTGCCTAATGATCGTTTCCTTAAATCTCTGTACTTGAAGTTTTACTGATAATGAAGGAGGTGTTTAAAAGACTTGCTTGTATGCTCATTAGTAAGCCAGTCAGGGAATTCTGCAGTTATAGACAGTGTTTTATGTAAATAAAATCCATTTTCTTGGCTGTCAGCTGATTTTGTGAAGTTGTCAGACCCACGTTTGTTACAAAATGTGCTTGCATTTGTGTTTTGTCTAGGGAAGGGAATGAGAAATCATATCAGCTCTTGCGGGACTCGCTGGATCTCTACCTCACTATCAACCCTGATAATGTGCAGTATCTTCTGCTGCAGGCCCGTCTCTACTTCCACCTGGGCATCTGGCCTGAGAAAGTGAGTTCAATCACACAGATGAGACTTGAATGTCAGTAACAGTCCATAATTCTCCTATTTGTTTATTAAAGAATAGTCAAAAAGATAACACATCTCGTTGGCACACATGCACTCTCATAAGGATGTTAGATTGAATTCGTCCAATGTTATTTTAGTATCATTGAGATACTATTATAGTTATTAATATTTTGAATTATTTTTTTATTTCATTTTCATTTTATTTAAATTATTAGGAATTTTGTGTTTTTGTCATTTTTAGTAGTTTTTGTTTTTTTATGTATATATACTGTATATAAATATGTATATATACAGTCATGGCCAAAAATATCAGCACCCTTGGTAAATATGATCAAAGAAGGCTGTGAAAATTAATCTGCATTGTTAATCCTTTTGATCTTTTATTTAAAAAAATGCACAAAAATCTAACCTTTCATAGGATAATAAGAATTTAAAATGGGGAGAAATATCATTATGAAATAAATGTTTTTCTCTAATACACATTGGCCACAATTAACAGCATCCTTTTATTCAATACTTTTTGAAACCTCCATTTGCCAGTTTAACAGCTCTAAAGTTTCTCCTATAATGCCTGATGAGGTTAGAGAACACCTGACAAGAGATCAGAGACCATTCCTTCATCCAGAATCACTCCAGACCCTTTAGATTCCCAGCTCCATGTTGGTGCTTCTTCTCTTCAGTTCACTCCACTCGTTTTCTACAGGGTTCAGGTCAGAGGACTGGAATGGCCATAGCAGAAGCTTGGTTTTGTGCTCAGTGACCCATTTTTGTGTTGTTTTTGAGGTTTGTGTTTGGATTATTGTACGGTTGGAAGATCCAAACATGGCCCATTATAAGATTTCTAACAGTCAGTAACTTATTGATTTTTTATCTGTTGGTATTTGATAGAATCCATGATGCCATGTGTCTAAATAAGATGTCCAGGACCTCCAGCAGAAATATAGGCCCACAACATCAAAAATACAGCAGTATATTTCATTGTACACATGGGGTGCTTTTTATCCCTGTGTTCACCAAACCTATCTCAAGTGTTTTCTGCTAAAAAGCTCATTTTTTTGTTTCATCTGACCATAGAAGCCAGTCCCATTTGAAGTTCCAGTCGTGTCTGATAACTGAATATGCTGGAGTTTGTTTTTGGATGAGCTAGGAGAATTTTTCTTGAAACCCTCACAAACAACATGTGGTGATGTAGGTGCTGTTTGACAATTTTTCCTAAGGTTTTCTGACCCCGAGACGCAACTATTTTCTGCAATTCTCCAGCTGTGGTCCTTGGAGAGTCCTTAGCCACTCAAACTCTCCTTCTCACTGTGCATTAGGACGATATAGACACACGTCCATTTTATGTTGATTGGAAATTGTTAGTTATTGCCCTGATGGTGGAAATGGGAATTTTCACTGCTCTAGCTCTTTTCTTAAAGCCACTTCACTAATTCGTGAAGCTCAATTATCTTTTGCTGCACATCAGAAATATATTCTTTGGTTTTTCTCATTGTGATGGATGATTAAGGAATTTGGGCTTTGTTTTCCTCCTATTTATATTTCTGTGAAACAGGAAGCCATGGCTGGATAATTTCATGTTCATAATCACCCTGTAGTGCTCAAAATTGTGAATATGAATGAGGATATACTTAAGAAATATTTTACTCATAAGAATTTCTAGGGGTGCCAATAATTGTGCCAATAAAAGATCAAAAGGATAAAAAAATGCAGGTTAATTTTCACAGCCTCCTTTGATCATTATGCCGATATTTTTGGCCATGACTATCATTATCATTTTTATTTCAGCTTTAGTTATTTTAATAATCAAGCTAAACTAGCTGCAACTTGCTGAAATCAATTTTTATTTTATTCCAATTAATTAATAATTTAAGTAATGAGTGGTTATAATTCAATTTTAGTTTTAGTTTACTATAATAATAACCCTGAATTCATCTTTCATAATTTCCTAATCCCATTTCTGCTTTCTGTTCCAATACTTTCCTATCACTTTCCATTCTGCTATTACATAAAAAAGGCCTTTAAATATAAAGGTGGTGACTTCTTACACTAGTAACACAAGTATAAAAGAAGATAATTGCTATTTTGAAGGTAGGTACTGTTTGCTCCACGTATAACTGGTACTAAATACCACCCTGGTTACACTGCAGATAGTAATAAGTACTATTCACAAAGTGTGCAAACAAAAGTAATATGCTATTTTTACTATATTACACCGCCCTGCATCATATTTGCTGAATGACATCCGATACTTGTTTTTTTACTAACTTTGGGAAGCTTATTGCAAAAATAGTACCTGTTTAGCTCTAGCATGTCACACTTTGTCACAAAATGACTATGCATTGACTATGTAAAAAAATAAAAGGGAAGGTGAATATTGAACATGGGGTCTCTCAATGGGTTTTAAACTTTTTGTCACATAGAACACTTTGACACCTTACAGCAACAGACTCATAAGGGAGTGTATATGTTGCATTTGCATTGAACATTTGGTGAACATGGCAGTTAAACCACAAAATATGAACTGTATAATCAAGGCTAATAAGTGAATTTCATCATCATGTCTATGTAAATATTCTCATGGGAGAAAAGTATAACCACTGTGTTTGTTTGTTTGATTTCTCTCTCTCTATCTCAGGTGTTGGATATCCTACAGCATATCCAGGCTCTGGACCCGTCTCAGCATGGAGCGGTCGGGTATCTGGTGCAGCATACTCTCGAGCATATCCAGCATAAGAGGCATCCGGTAGAGCCGGAAGTGAAGAGACGCAGCACGCCTGAGCACAGAGACGTACTGTACTCTGTAGGCCTCATCATGAAGCATAAGAGGTGGGTTTCTGCTTGTGTGAGCGGTAAACTTATGAACTAAGTGGAATATGAAACTCTGTTTAATCTGAAATTTGAGAACAGCAAGGGGAACATGAACTTCTGTCTATAAAAAGAAGTGATGCTAATTTGTAACTTGTTAATAAACACCTGTCCTTACTGCATTTCTCCAGGTGGACCTCATATTTATGATGCAAACATGCTACAGTTCTGGGCCAAATAATACAGTGTAAAATCAGACTTTTATTGGCACAGGATGGCAATGCAATCTTGATTTCAAACCAAAAAGACTTTTTTATTTTGCATAACTTTAGGTAGACTGTAGATGAAACACGTGTTTATATTTAATATATGTGACCCTGAACCACCGAACCAGTCATAAGGGTCAATTTTTTGAAATTGAGATGTATACATCATCTGAAAGCAGGATAAATACGCTTTCCATTGATGTATGGAATGTTAGGAAAGGACAATATTTGGCCCATACAATGTATTGTTGGCTATTGCTACAAATATAACTGTGCTACTTATGATATGACTGGTTTTGTCCTCCAGGATCACATTTAAAATTCACAAACCGATGTTTCTCATAGGTCAGGCTACAACTGTGTTATCTACGGGTGGGACCCTAAATGCACCATGAGTCAGGAGTGGATTAACACTATGAGGGTCCATCAGCTGTCTAAGGGGGCTGATCAGCCATTCTACAACGTCCTAGTGCAGGATGGGACATGTAGATATGCTGCGCAAGGTGAGTTTTTCCATTTATTCAAGATTTAGGCAATGGAAATGACTCGATTTTTCATTTCTTTTTAATCTAACATAGTTTTAGGTTGTGCATATACTTTTGGAGACTCATTTATTATAACTTTCTGGTATCTGAAAACTAGGTCTTTGTCCTAATTGCTCTCAATTTCATCAGCATCAGTGAATCATTTCTTTTGGGGCAAATGGGTGAGGTCGTAATTGATTCGAGACAATTGCAGTCTTAAAATAAAAAAGAAACCCTGACTTTCTCTTTTCGTTTGTAGAGAATCTGGAGCCTCACTCCACCCCGCTGGAGATCGCTCACCCTGAGGTCGGCCGCTACTTCACCGAGTTCTCTGACACACACTATATCGCTAATGAAGAGCTCCAGGCGCGTTACCCAGAGGACATGTGCAAGACCCACAGGACTGTAGAGGAGCTCTACCACGGTCTCAACCCCAACTCAGGGCAGACACCGGAGCCCACCGCCAACTTCCAGGACCACGATTTGTTAGATCCATAGACAGGAATGCCACCTCCTTCCTTCCCTCCCTCCCCTCTGTAGATGCGTAATGTCATTCACTTTCTCCTGAACTGTTACAACTGTTAAGGGACTGAATTTGAAGTTTGAAGAACTAGTTATAGGAATAGTTCACCCAAAAATGAAAATTTGCTGAACATTTACTCAACCTCAGGTCTTCCAATATGTAGATGAGTTTATTTCTTCATCAGAACAGATTTGGAGGAATGTAGCATTACATCACTTGCTCACCATTGGATCCTCTGCAGTGAATGGGTGCCGTCAGAATGAGAGTCCAAACAGCTGATAAAAGCATCATAATAATCCACAAGTAATCCCAGACGACTCCAGTCAATCAATTAATGTCTTGTGAAATGAAAAGCTGCATGTTTGTAAGAAACAAATGCATCATTAAGGCATTTAAATCATCACTTTAATTACGAGTCCATAATCCAAAATAATGCATTGTCCAGTGAAAAAGTCCATCCCCCAAAAAAATCTAAATCCACTGACAGAACTGTTTTGAACTGTTTTCCCTGGAAAACGGTGCTTGATCTGTGCATATTTCTCTCCAGATTTCATTGGAGACAGCAATTGTATAGATAAAAAACATCTTGATGCATTTGTTTCTTACAAACATGCAGCTTTTCACTTCACATGGCATTAATTGACAGACTGGAGATGTGTGGATTGCTTGCGGACTATTGTAATGTTTTTATCAGCTGTTTGGACTCTCATTCTGACGGCACCCATTCACTGCACAGGATCCATTGGTGAGCAAGAGATGCTAAATTTCTCCAAATCTGTTCTGATGAAGAAACAAACTCATCTACATCTTGGATGGCCTGATGATGAGTATATTTTCATTTTTGGGTGAACAGTTCCTTTAAGGCAAAAACCAGTCTAAGATCAGTAGTCTTTCTCGAATTCATTTCAACTACAACATCCTGGTCCTAGATTAGTTTTAAACGCAACTTTGACCCAGAGCTGCAAATGTAATCTAAGCTGAAAGAAACTACATGTGTTGTATTTGAGTGGTTGAGTATAAATGATGTGGTTGAGTTACAGTATTTGTGCAGATACAAAATATACTCTAGATAGTATGTATAGACTATGTGAACTTACACTACAGAGGGTCTGAATATCTGTATATGTGTTGATGATCAGCTTCAGGCCCGTTCCTTATGCCATCAGTCATAACACATCTCACTGAACTAATGCACTAATGTCACATATGTTAATATGTTAACTAACATGCACTTGACATGAGATAAAATATCTAAAGCTGTCACCTTAAAATATTTTGTAATGTTTATTTCAAAGTTATAAAAAAAAAGAAAGAAAAAACCTAGAGAACAAGGGCTCAAGGAATTCTTGGCTCATAGTGGTTGTAAATATAAAAGTATTGAGAATATAAGAGAATGAATCACAATAAAAGAATAAGCTCTACTTTGCTGGTCTGGTTATTTACAGTATTTATTATTTTATTTTTTATGAATTATCTACTTGTTTTGTAAGTGTAGAGATTTTATAGAACTAAATATTTAAATGTGTTCATCTAATCATGATTCCCTTCCAGATTGCCCAGGAATATGTAAATAAAATATTAATTTGGTATATCAGCAAACATTTGAGCACGTCTGCTCCAAACTTTATGATGTATTACTCTTAAACAAACTGAATATTTCGATTGCATTTCAAGGTCAAAATACAAATACAGGCAAATTTGTGACATTGACCATGTGAAATGAAGCACAAGTTGCAATATTCTTCAGTCATTCTATAGAACATGATTGTCATGTTTTGTTCATGTCATGTCCATGTCAATCAAATATTCCAACGTTCTGGAATTTCATTTGTCAATGAAACATTTTACTTTAATTGCTATGCTGCATATTATGTTGATTAGAAAAGAAGGCTAAATTGAAGCATTTTCACTAGTCGCTTCTGATTATTGTTTCCCTGCTCTGTTAAAGTGAAAGTCTGATAATGAATGGCAAACAAGTCAGGGTGGTGTCCCTCTTGTATCCAAAGCAGAGTGTGTTTGCATTAACTTGAATACTCATCCAAAGTCATGCAACCTCAAATATTTATAATGCAAATATAAGCATCTACCACACTATACCTGGGTGAATATCACGAAAACATTATTTGAACTGATTTTTTCATTAATATTAAGAACAAAATATATTTAAGGTACTTTAATGATACAAATTAATATTTTAGTTAATTTATTTTAATAATCATATAAAATAATTAATTTTTATGTATTTAATATATTGATTTATTTTATTTAAAACATTATTTTAATTCATTAATATATATTTTATATATTTATATTGAAATAAGTATTATTTCGTTTATTTACAAATGATCTTTTTGACAGCGACCACAAACATCTGCTATGACAAGAAAGCGAAGATTTCTTTTTTTAGAAATTATGGAGATTATACCTAACCCAAATGTCCATTTCATTTCTGGGTCTCAAAAGAATTTTCAGATCCCGCACTCAGGGAAAAAAAGAAAAAAAAAAAAAAACACGGACGAGAACTTCAGGTGTGTCACTGACGCGTATTTGCATATTTCATAAGCGGGCGGAGCTTTGCTATCAAAGTCTGAGGGCAAGTTGTGAAAGTTTTGACCATTCTTCACACGACTTTCTTTCTGATCTCTTCCGGACGTTAAAATGGGAGCTTCTCAGTCTGGACGAGTGCATATGTTCCAAGATCTGGCTGATAAAACTGGCTGTGAGTATCCATAAAACATTTCTATATGTAGACAGCGACGTTTTCTCAGGTGCTTAGAATATGTTTCTAAGTGACTTTACACTTACAGACAAAGTAACATGCTGATATCAGAAGGTTGTATCATGGCACTGTTTCAAGTTGTCCAAAAGTTGCTGTATTCTATATAACATACAGTTTACAGAAATTAATGTGTTTTGTGTGAATTTTATGAGGTAATGACTTTTTTTTTTTTTTTTTTTTTTTAAATCTCATAAAACATGACTCATTATACAACAAATTATTAGTTGTTTGAACTCATTATTTTTGATTAAACTAAAATGTAAATTTTTATAGGCTATACATTGATTTAATACATAACTAAATGTCTATTAACTACTCTAGTGACCTGTTAAGTATTATATGTGACCCTGGACCACAAAACCAGTCTTAAGTGTCAATTTTAAGTCGAAATTGGGATTTATACATCATCTGAAAGATGAATAAATAAGCTTCCCATTGATGTATGGTTTGTTAGGATCTGACAATATTTGGCTGAGATACAACTATTTGAAAATCTGGAATCTGAGAATGCAAAAAAATCAAAATATTGAGAAAATCGCCTTTAAAGTTGTCCACATGAATTCTTAGCAATGCATATTACTAATCAAAAATGACGTTTTGATATATTTAAAGTAGTAAATTTACAAAATATCATCATGGAATATGATCTTTACATAATATATTAATGATTTTTGGCATAAAAGAAAAATCTATCATTTTGACCCATACAATGTATTTTTGGCTATTGCTACAAATATACCCCTGCGACTTAAGACTGGTTTTGTTGTCCAGGGTCACATATGTTTATGACATAAAAGCTATTATTAAGTTCCAACTGTATTGAACAAATATATATTAAAATAGGCTTTAGATAGGCTCTAAAGTGATTAACCGTCATGAACACACACGACAGCCTAAATGTAATGAACCAAAAGTGTCACTCAGTTGGAATGTAGAAGTAGGAGGACTTTTGGAGAAGCACAAGTAATCCCATTCATATCTATCATCGGGGAGAAGCGTTTTCACAACAGTTATTGACTGTAAAGCTGTGAATGTGCGAATACCAAGCACATATTACACAGAGTAAATCTTCTCAAAACTAACTGTACTACCTCACAGAATAGAATAGAATAGAATAGAACAGTATTCTTTACAATAAGGTCCCATTCATTAACATAAATGCATTTTTGTTAGTTTAAAAAGACAAGTCTTCATTGTTTGTTCATGTTCACAATACATTGACTAATAGTTAAATGTTGAAATGAACATAAACGTAAATAAAGGCTGTAGAAGTATTGTTATTTGTTAGTTGATGTTTACTGTAGTTAACTAATGTTAACAAATGAAACCTTATTGCAAAGTGTTACCAGTATAACTCAGACATATATGTTTCACTACTATGTTAAACATGAGTTTTTCTGGTTTTACTTGTTTTTCTGTCTTTTTCCTTTCTTGTGTGTGCGTGACTTCTTCAAGTCCTTTCCACATTCTCAGAAAAAAGGTACAAATTGGTCACTGGGCTGGCATCCTTTCAAAATGGACTAATATGTACTTTTAAAGCATTAATATGTACCTTTAACATAGCTAATATGTATAATTTAGGGGTAAATAAGGTAGAAATGTTAAACTTTTGTACCTTAGGATAATGTGATGGCTTTGTACCTTTTTTCTGTCTCTCAGTTGCCAGAAGAAAGCACTGGTCTATAAGTATGGCAGGGAAACTCTAAAAATGTTAAATATATAATTAATTTGAAAATAAAAGTACTAAAATCTTGAAAGGTTTTCATTCAGACGCTGCTAGTAAATTTCACAAATAATTACAAAGAAATGGAAATTGCGCATAAATGTGAAATTTTGAAGCAGAAAGTCTGGCACGGTGTTTTCTTCTCAAACATAAAATCCATTAAATGCATTTACTTTTAAAGTATACGGTTTGCACACACTGAACATGAGTGATGCTAGTAGTGACAGATAGCAGAGTATTCTGGTTTGGTGACAGCTGTCATAAGATCAGGGATTGATTACATCTATTTTGGTCGACTAAATCTCTATAAATACGGTTTGTATTGTTGCATGTTGTCGGTGTTGTGAGTGTATCTGTGCACCTCCTCTCCTCATGTTATGTAATCTGAGGCATTAGAGTTTCTGATGGTTACCCGAATGAAACACGCATTCCTTGCACGAGTTTATTCATTATCAGCTCGTCTTGCGCTTCACCTACACACACATATTCTGTCTCCATCACTCCTTCAGAACAGCTGTGACTGTCACCACAGCGACCTTCTTCATCTGTGAAGTTCTTTGAAACGTTCCTGAATTTGCTGTCTTTTTCTCACTTTAGTTTCCATAGAGCAGATAAATAACCTCCATAACAGATTTATGTACCTGACTCAAGATGAAGACACTTTAAGGTAGTGTACAAATGACTTCCACTGTCATAACCAGTCATCTAACACACTCATTTTCTATCTGTCTTTATTTTAACGCTTGTTTTATTGTTTATATCTGTTTCACTTCTGATTTTAAATCAAGTTATGCGTTGCAGAATAGGATGCATGACGTATTATTGAATTGTGTGTGTTTTGAAAAGGATGCCAGATGAGATTCATTTTCTGTAATAATGAAGTGTAATACACATTTCAGACGTGAACACCTTGAGAATATTAGCAACTTGGCCCTCAACCCAATCCGAAGACAGATCATTGAGGCCTTCTTTGATAAAAGGTGCGTTCAGAAAAGAAAAAAGAAAAAAAACTCTTATGGGTCCATACAATGTAAAAAGTGATAAGTTGACTTAACTTAAAAAAAAATTGAGGAAACCCATTGCCTTACAATTATTAAGTAACTAATAATTAAAAAAAAAAAAGTTAAACGAACTTGAAAATTCACTTAACTTATTTTTTTAATTATCATTTACTTAAAAATTTTAAGTCAACGGGTTTCCTCAATTTTTTTAAGTTAAGTCAGCTTATCACTTTTTACAGTGTACTTTGAGAGGAACGTCCAATGCTTTTTCCCAATTTTTTTTTTTTTTTTTTTTTATAGTTATTTTTTCACCATTTTGCTGAAAAGCAAATAAGTGTCATATAATAAATTTTAAATATAGACCTATTGAGGAGGATGGCATATTAAATTATTATTATTATTTATTTTTATTTTTTAAATGTATTTAATTTTTAATTATTTAAATGCATTTAAATTTATTTAAAATTATTTTGATTTTATATTTCACATTAAGGTATTATTTTCAAACATTTTGTGTTTTATGTTTGTTTTACCGTTAGGTTTAGCTGAAAAGCAATTGTGTCCTAAAATACATTTTAAATACAGATGTGTTGAGGAAGACGGCATATTTATGACAACATATTTAAAATAAATGTATAATAAATTATTATACATATTTTAAATTTACTTTGATACATAGTATCCTGTTTTTTATTTATTTATTTTTTTCACAAGAATGTCTTCTTCTCAAAAACATAGGTTCCAGCTGTCAAAATTTACCCCCTATGCCTTTAATGAACTTTAATGAATGTCCCTCATGAATAATAATAGAGAACCTTTATAGCATTTATTTAGCCAAAAGTTATAGTTATTTCAAAGCAGCTTGACAGAAAAGCATGATGTTACTGTTTATAATATTTTTAATATACAGTATTCATGCCCTTTAGTCACATGTAGCAGAGCTGGGTGATAATATAGTTTACATTTTGCCATGTTACAAGCAATCAAATGGCTGAGATACACTATATAGTATATTTCACTCTGTGCAAGTATACTGTATGCAGATAAAGTTGGACGTATTGGTTCCATGAAAACCATTAACATCCATGGAACCTTTCTATTCCACAAAATGTCCTTTATAGTGGAAAAAAAGATCTTTACATTGTTCAAATGTTTTTCACACTAAGAAACAAAAATGGTTATAAGCTGACTGAAAGGTTCTTTGGGAACCAAGAATTCTTCTTCTATGGCACTGCAGAGAAAACCCCTTTTTCAGATCTTTATTTTGAAAAGTGTATCCAACTTTAAAATCATTTTGTCAGGCTTCTTAACATGCTGAATGATAACGTCTGTGTGCTTTCATCCAGGAACTTGGGTGAAAAAGAGAAGGGCTGTCTGCAGGAGATCGGTTTTCAGGAATTCGTTACTGTCCTGTCCTTCTTCAGACCACCCAAACCACGCACTGCTGACGAGGAGATGAAAAACATCAAGAAGGAGAAACTACGTTGTGAGAATACAGATGTTTTTTCTATTGCAGCTCTCTTTTTTTTTTTTTTTTTTTTACAGATATCAGTGTTATTTTAATATCACTGGTATACTATTATAATTTTGTTATTATTTTGAATTTAATTTTAGTAATTTTGTGTTATTGTTGTTTTTTTTAATACAGTATATATCTACACAGTTTTTATTCAAATATATGTGTAAATACTATATATATATATATATATGGTTTATTTTTAGTTATTTTAATATCTAATAATGTTGTCAAATCAATTAATAGCAATTAATCACATCCAAAATAAAAATTTGTTTATGCAATATGTGTGTATATTTATATGTATTTATGAATACGCACACATACGTGTATAAGAAATTTAAGAAATACTTACATGTGTATATACAGTGGGGCAAAAAAGTATTTAGTCAGCCACCAATTGTGCAAGTTCTCCCACTTAAAAAGATGAGAGAGGCCTGTAATTTTCATCATAGGTATACCTCAACTATGAGAGACAAAATGAGAAAAAAATAAATCCAGAAAATCACATTGTAGGATTTTTAAAGAATTAATTGGTAAATTCCTCGGTAAAATAAATATTTGGTCACCTACAAACAAGCAAGATTTCTGGCTCTCACAGACCTGTAACTTCTTCTTTAAGAGGCTCCTCTGTCCTCCACTCGTTACCTGTATTAATGACATCTGTTTGAACTCGTTATCAGTATAAAAGACACCTGTCCACAACCTCAAACAGTCCAACTCCAAACTCCACCATGGCCAAGACCAAAGAGCTGTCAAAGGACACCAGAAACAAAATTGTAGACCTGCACCAGGCTGGGAAGACTGAATCTGCAATAGGTAAGCAGCTTGGTGTGAAGAAATCAACTGTGGGAGCAATTATTAGAAAATGGAAGACATACAAGACCACTGATAATCTCCCTCGATCTGGGGCTCCATGCAAGATCTCACCCCGTGGGGTCAAAATGATCACAAGAACTGTGAGCAAAAATCCCAGAACCACACAGTGGACCTAGTGAATGACCTGCAGAGAGCTGGGACCAAAGTAACAAAGGCTACCATCAGTAACACACTGCGCCAGGGACTCAAATCCTGCAGTGCCAGGCGTGTCCCCTGCTTAAGCCAGTACATGTCCGGCCCATCTGAAGTTTGCTAGAGAGCATTTGGATGATCCAGAAGAGGATTGCAAGTTGAGTTTTTACTTTTTGGTAAAAACTCAACTTGTCGTGTTTGGAGGAGAAAGAATGCTGAGTTGCATCCAAAGAACACCATACCTACTGTGAAGCATGGGGGTGGAAACATCATGCTTTGGGGCTGTTTTTCTGCAAAGGGACCAGGACGACTGATCTGTGTAAACGAAAGAATGAATGGGGCCATGTATCGTGAGATTTTGAGTGAAAACCTCCTTCCATCAGCAAGGGCATTGAAGATGAAACGTGGCTGGGTCTTTCAGCATGACAATGATCCCAAACACACCGCCTGGCAACGAAGGAGTGGCTTCGTAAGAAGCATTTCAAGGTCCTGGAGTGGCCTAGCCAGTCTCCAGATCTCAACCCCATCGAAAATCTTTGGAGTCCGTGTTGCCCAGCGACAGCCCCAAAACATTACTGCTCTAGAGGAGATCTGCATGGAGGAATGGGCCAAAATACCAGCAACAGTGTGTGAAAACCTTGTGAAGACTTACAGAAAACGTTTGACCTCTGTCATTGCCAACAAAGGGTATATAACAAAGTATTGAGATGAAATTTTGTTATTGACCAAATACTTATTTTCCACCATAATTTGCAAATAAATTCTTTAAAAATCCTACAATGTGTTTTTTTTTTTTTTTTTCTGGATTTTTATTTCTCATTTTGTCTCTCATAGTTGAGGTATACCTATGATGAAAATTACAGGCCTCTCTCATCTTTTTAAGTGGGAGAACTTGCACAATTGGTGGCTGACTAAATACTTTTTTGCCCCACTGTATATATGTATATTCTGCATAAATATGTATTGTATTATATATATATATATATATAAATCATAAGTAGCACGGGCATATTTGTAGCAATAGCCAACCATGTTCATTTTCAATTCAATTTCATGTTCCATGAAGATATTTTGTAAATTTCCTACCCTACATATATTTAAAAACTTCATTTTTGATTGTAATATGCATTGCTAAGAACTTAATTTGGACAACTTCAAAGGTGATTTAATCAATATTTGGATTTTTTTGCACCCTCAGATTCCAGATTTTCAAATTGTATCTCAGCCAAATATTGTCCGATCCTAACAAACCATACATCAATGGAAAGCTTATTTATTTATTTAAATTTACCCTTATGGTCCAGGGTCACATATATTCCTTAAGCACATGTATGTATGTGTGTGTATTTATATGTACATATAAATATTCACAGTACACACATTTTATGGGAACAAACGTTTATTTTGGATGCGATTAATCGATTTTTGAGGTTTACCTTTTTATTTAAACTTCTTGGTAAAAGCATATCTTCTTCTCTGTAGTTCTATTCAACATGCATGACACTGACAATGATGGCGTCATCACGCTGGACGAATACAGACGTGTAAGATATATTTACCCTTATTTCATATAAAACTACAAACGCAGTCATGGCTTGTTTGACCGCAGTGTCAGTGTGGTCGTAGGTGGTGGAGGAGCTGCTGTCCAGCTATGAAACCATAGGAGCAGAAACCGCCAAAGCCATTTCAGATGCTGCAATGCTGGAGGTGGCGAGTGTCACCGTGGGTCAGATGGTACGCTGGCGATCTGTGATGGGCTTTGACATTAAGTTCTAATGTGATTTTGAAATTAAAACCTGTTGATCTGGTACTTTTTATGTTTCAGGGTCCTGATGAATTTTATGAGGGAATCACCTTTGAACAGTTCATGCAGGTTTGCACTTTTATAATATGAATTATAATGAAATATAACTGTAAAACATGCACGCTGCTCATACCTCGCACTTGAACATCTCTCCCACAGATATTGAAAAGTTTAGAGATCGAGACCAAGATGAATATTCACTTCTGGAACTTGGACACCAGGACGATGCCATGTGGGAAATGAGAGTCATTTCCGCTTCACAGCAGCACTTAATTTTCAGCACAGTCTTTATTTTAGACCTAAAACATGTCAAATTCGTCTCGTGGGTTCAACTCTTAGTATTGAATGCTTAAGATATGGAGGCAGTGAACAAAGTATTTCTATGTATTTGCAAGACATTTATCAGCCACATGAAGCCTGGCTATTTTTGTGACTTCATATATTTACATATGTACAATGCAAGGCATTTTGATTCATACATACTTTCAGATGCTATGTATACTGTGGAATTGAGCCGTGTGATCACAAATTTCCCTTCTGAGCAAAGTGCTCATTTTATAATGGAGGAAGTCTTTACAAAATCAACAATCAAACCAGTGCTGAAACATTCCACACCCAAAGTTCATCTGGCTTCCTTCCACCAAAGTTATATATTAATATTTATTACAGGGGTGTGTATAGTTTTTATAGCAACCGCATTTACTGTAGGATATTAAAGTATGATAATTGTGTATATTATTGTTAATTGAAACTCTTAGCACGAACACTAATCCGTTTCTTTATACTGAAATGAATAAAAATCATAGTTTTAAAAGCATTTTTTCCTTTTGTGCATTTTGTGAAAGCGCTCTGTCAGAAATCATGAATCTATGCAAGGTTATAAAACACATTCCATACCATTTTTAGTCAAAGACTGTGAGTTAAGTCGAACTCTGTGGTATTTTGGCGCAAATTCATCTTTTATATTCAATGCCAATGTCTTCAAAAAAAAAAAAAAATTAATTTTTAAAGATTAAATATAGTTTCACTTGTAACAGTAAACTTTGTGTGTTGACTACAAAGTACACTACTGTTCAAAAGGTTTTTTTTAAAGAAAATAAAACTTTTATTCAGCATTAAATTGATTTAAAAAGTGACATTAATAACATTTATAATGTTCTAAAAATGTCTATTTCCAATAAATGCTGTTCTTTTGAACTTTCTATTCATCAAAGCATTATGAATAAAATATATAATCACTGCTTCACCAAAAAATATTAAAGCTGCACAACTGTTTTTCATCATTAATAATAATAATAATAATAATAATAAGTAATGTTTCTTGAGCAGCAAATCAGCATATTAGAATTATTTCTGAAGGATCATGTGACACTGAAGACTGGAGTAATGATGCTGAAAATTCAGCTTTGAATCACAGGAATAAATTGTATTATACAATTAAAAAAAACATTAAAATATTTTAATACTTTAGATCAAATAAAATAAGACTTGGCGAGAATTCTTTCAAATATGAAATAAATAAATAAATCATGCTACCTTTGTGTGGTGAATTACTGACTGCAGAGAGTATGAAACCATTTTGCATCATTTGTATTTCATCTTCTCAGATGGTGATTTAATATTATATTGCATACTAAAGAATATGATAACAACACATGTAAAAACAAAGATCTACAATCAATAATAAGCAAAAATGTATACAATTCTAGTCCGTATAATCCATAGATCTTAACGGGTCATCCAAACGCACAATTTTGAAATTACACAAATCATGTTTGAATTATTGATTAGTTTTAAGGGATATGACCCCAGATCATCTTAAAACAGCAAATTCTTAAAGATAAAAGATGCCAATCTTTCCAGTGCAACTGCTCCTAAAAGAACAGAGTATCAAATGCCAATCTAAGGGTCATTCAGTATGTCATACGGCATCACCAAGCCAATGTTATAGTTGTATCCAGAGGACTCGGTGTAGTTGGACCTGCAGATGGGCAGAATGTGATCCAGGGTAGACGAGTCCATTGAGAAGTCATAGTGACAGATCAGCCCTCTGTATCTAAAGAAATAATAAAAGTACAGAATAAACAGGTGGAAACATAGTAGCAAAGACAGCACAACATAATGTAATATATGTTTTTACCTGCGGTGAGCGGTGAGGTCATCGTCTGTGATACAAGCCCCGCGAGGGCTCTTCTCATCAGGGACGTTGGCCGTCACCAGGGTGCTAGTGTTGAATCGTATGTGGCGAACCGGGTGTCTGTTCACACACACAGAACGATTGTGTGTCATCAGGATGGTCTTAACCCCGTGAAGGCTGAAATGCCTTATCTTTTTGTCTTTTTGACTCATTCAATTGTTACAAACGTTACTAAAATGAACGTTCTCACCTGTTGTGCATTTCCCAGAGTTTGGCTCCTATCCTCATCTCCCACACACTGACCAATCCCTCGCCACCTCCGCTCACGATCTTCCAATCATCTGCCTGGACGGTGGTCACGCCCATGTGATGGGCATATAAAGAGACCACTGACGAGCCCGTGCGCAAGTCAAACACTCTCACTCTGAAATAGAGAAGCAACTCAATGTCATTATCACTACACCTATGATCCACTGAAAGTGGCAGCGGTTCAAGCACAGACCGTCTAATTGGGCTGCATGATTAATTGAAATAAAACCCAACTCACAATATGGCTTAGTGCAATTATCAAATTGAAATTGCTGTGTTTAAATAAATATACGCACCACCAAAATATATTTACGTCAAAATAAAAGGTTTAACATTTGAAAATTAATAAAATGTCCATAAATATTAGAATTGTTATTTTATAGTTGTAATGTAAAACAAAAATGCTTTTTTTATTTTTGTACTATTTTTGGTGAAATATAATTTCTTTTAGAAATATTTTTTTTTCTATTTTTTTTTTATTTTATTTACTCCTAATACCGATTATTATTTCATATTATTTTATTGCCATATTGATATATAATTACAAAATTGGGCAGCTACAAAAAAGCACAGCAAACCTGGAATTTGTTTAATCACATTTTGAATATATTAATATACAAAGTATTGTAATTATGGTTATTATAGTTAAGTTAACTAAAACTAAAACCATAAAATGACTGGAATATTTCATATTTCATTACTGGAAATAAAAATACTTCAGCTGAAATATATTGAAATATAAAAAGTTACAACTTATTTTATTTATTTCAGCTAGCTGCCAGGGCAACATTTATAATTTTCATTTTTGTTTAATTTGATGCATTACAATAACTAAAACTTAATTAAATATTAATAAAAACCATATAGACATATTTTAAAAACAAAACAAATAAAAATTAACAAAAACGTCACAAAAAAAAAAAAAAAGAAAATGATAAAATATAAAAATAAAAACTAATTCCAAATATTAATCAAAACTAGTATTAGTAAACTAGTAATAGTGTCTCAATTATTCTAAAATAACACTGACTGTACTAACCAATTTCAAATATATTGGCCCCTAAGCTAAAACAAAATGAACTGTGGTTGGTCAGTCTCTAAATGGTCAAATCTTGGGCAGAATAAAGTGTAAAGTGGACCATACTTTAGTCAAAAGTCGGATTACACAAGACTAATGTGTTATAGAACCTGCAGTATGACAGCTTTCCCCTCTAACAGAGCACCACTGTGGGATGACATTAGTAGCTGGTATAAAGAAATTACTTTTACAGGCCCAAAGGAGCTCAATTCCATCTGTCCTCTTTAATGGTACTGGAGGCAGCCAAAGGATGACTCTATGCTGGTGCTTTCCAAAAGATAATCGACAAAATTAAATTTTGCTTGGACCAAAAAAAAAAAACAACACTTGGAGGACAAAAGATATTAGTCAGAATGAATCGTTAATGCATAGCCAAGCAGGATTTAATGCTGCAAGTAATTATGTGGATGTGCCTATCTATTGTCCTGTTTTAATTTCATCGAAGCATTTATTCTTGTAAGAGGCTGTAACATATTTACTGGCAGGTTGCAGTGGTCATAAATCTAATGCTAAAACAAGATCTAGTTTCACTGAGCTGTCAGCAGACAGGCTTCCTTCAATTAATCAAGAATATTGTTCACAGGCACTTCCAGTGCCACCAACCGTGAGCAAAAACACCACACGGCCATGAAAAGCACATGTACACGGATAGCACGCATGTGCCCATCGTCAAATTACTTTTGTTTAAAAAAAAAAGGTTGTTTTTCAAAACCTTTATTAAACCTGTTCAAATAACAGGCATTATCACTGTTAAAAACACTCACAATAAATCCCCCATGCATTAAGATCCAGGGGGTGAAAAATTTTTGAATTTGAAGATCAGGGTAAATTTAACTTATTTTGTCTTCTGGGAAACATGTAACTATCTTCTGTAGCCTCTGAAGGGCAGTACTAAATGAAAAAAATATATTTAAGCAAAATAAGAAAAATGTACACATCTCAATTCTGTTCAAAAGTTCTCTCTTAATGCATGGTTTTTCCTTCTGGAGCATCAGTGAGCATTTGAACCTTCTGTAATAGTTTCATATGAGTCCCACAGTTGTCCTCAGTGTGAAAAGATGGATCTAAAAATCATAAAGTAGTTGTTGGAAAGGGTTCAAATACACAAAAATGCTGGAAAAACCAAAGAATTTGTGGGACCTGAAGGATTTTTCTGAAGAACAGCAGGCAGTTTAACTGTTCAGGACAAACAAGGGACTCATGAACAACTATCACAAAACAAAAAACAAAAATCACAGCTGTGGATATTAAGAATCATTATGTAAACTTTTGAACGGTCATTTTAAAATAAATTAGTACTAAATAAACAATAACATGCATTTTGTATGATCCCTCTTACTTTGGTAAAACAATTAACAATTTGCAGATTTTGAAATGAGGATGTAAACTTTTGACCTCAACTGTATATACTAAGCAAACTAGCAAATTATACATAAATTAAACTTTACGTTAATCAGTATATAATGAAAGCAATAAAGAGTTTTAAGGCATTCCTTTTTTCCAACTGCTTTAACAATTGGAATAAAATTTGTAGCAATTTCAAGGGGTCATATGACGTTGCTACATTATTTTGTGTATTTGGTGTAATGCAATGTGTTTATGCGGTTTAAGGTTCAAAAAACATTTTCCACATACTGTACATTATTGTTGCTGCTCTATGCCCCCGGCTTTCTGAAACGCGCCGATTTTTAGAAAGCTCATCATTCTGAGAAGCGAGGTGTGCTCTGATTGGCCAGCTATCTAGTGCGTTGTGATTGGCTGAATACCTCAAGCGTGAGACGGAAATGTTACGTCCCTTACCGTATTGTGATGCTGTGTCCCGGCGCAACGACACAAAAATGATAAAACCTATTACAAACGAGGCATTTGTTGCATCCCATGGGGACATAATTACTTATTATAATGACTTATACTGTCTTTTTACATTACCATGTCTGCATTTGTGATCGGAGAAACAACAAACAACAAGCACTACTCTACACTGCTCAAAACTCCTGTTTGAATAGTCAGTGGCAAATTCTCTAAATATGAAAACATACTTACAGGCTGAGAGTCAGAAGCGCCAGACTGTCCTTGCAAAGTTGGAATTGCCCCACTGGCAGGCTATTCCCAGGTTCAGGAAATAGTCCTCCATAAAATGTGCTCTAATAATATCTAATACACACACTCCAGTATTTGGGTTGAACCGTTCTGGAACAGTGTTGTAAATACAACTTAACCACTGATTTCTAGTTGTGTCCTCTTTTGGAAGCCCAAACAAAGTAGTTTTGCTTTCACAACGAAACACAGCATCTCCAGGACACGCCCTGTTTCTTTGCGTATGGGCGGTGTTTTGCAAATCTTCCCACACCATAACGTAGACATGTGGGGGCGTGTTTGAATGAGCCGTTTTAGGGGGGCGTGGTCGAGTCTTAACTTTTATAAAGAATATCTCTTTGGTTTTGAGACTTTAGTCTTTGCAACTTCAGGGATCTTATCTATGCACAAACAGCTTGTAACACTCAAAGAGAAAGGAAAACTTGATATCGCATCATATGACCCCTTTAAACAAATCTATACGCAATTTTTTAGTTTTATAAAGCAGCCCAGCAGAAAAAAAAGAACAGCTGAACCCAGCCTAAACTAGTCACCTGTTTTCCAGCTTGGACAAAGCTGGTTTACAGGCTGGTTTTCGAGGGGTTTTGACCACTTCTTTAACAGGCCAAGATGGGAACTAGCTAACAAACCAGCTACACTCTTAAAAATAAAGATGCTTCAAAAGGTTCTTCACTGTGTAACCAAAAATGGTTCTTCTATGGCATCACTAAGAACCATTCAGTCAAAAGTTCTTTAAAGAACCATCTCATTCTTACCTTTTTATAATCTGAAGAACCTTCCTTCGAGAAAGGTTCTTCAGATGTTAAAGGTTCTTTATGGAACCATTTAGACAAAACGGTTCTTCTATGGCATCGTGAAGCACCTTTATTTTTAAGAGTGTAAAATCAGCTGAACAGCAGCTTGGCCTGACTGGGAGACCAGCTAAAACCAGCTACATCCATCTTAGCCTGGTTTTAGCCGGGAGGGTTCTTAAATGACTAATAAAATCAGAAGACAGAAGCAATGTTAGTGACACTCATCATAAATGCTTCAGTTTCTAAAGAAGCAACAGCAATCCTTGTTCTGTTCTCAATTTTCATCCCTGGAGCTGAACATACCAATCATTTATGGCTCCTACTCACTTCCTGGCAGATCCAATCAGGCACAACAACACAAACACAGATTCCGCTCTCTCCACAGCAAAAGAGGCTGAACAAATTAGAGAGCAGAAGCGATGCATTAGGTCCTGGCCTTTGGCCACGCTAATAAAGGGCAGGACCTGGGCCCTCATTTCCTCTGGGCTGCTTGGTGTTTTGCCCGCAGATGAATCAGATGGGGTCAAATCATTACAGCCAAAATGACACTCCAAGGAGTGTTTCGCTTCGTTCATTCATCAAAGACGAACAAAAGGTGAGAGCATTCGCTTTGTCGGAAACGTGGAAAGACGGACGAAGAAAGAGGGATGTTTTAAAAGAGAGCGCAGCTGGCCAGAGAGACATCGTGTCCTCCCTCTTGGCACTCTATATAGTGTCTGAGCGAAGATGTAGTTGGAATTTATTTGCAAAGACCTGCCAAGCATCTCTCCACCTGCCAAAATAGCGCTCCCGCTGTCACAAGTGTCAATGAAATGGCTCTTTATTCGGCGAAGACTAATTGAGACGCAAGCATCAGATGTGGACCGCGCATGGGATTCTGTATGGAGTCCGCTGGGCAGATGTACCGCATCTCTCCTCGTCTCCAACATCTCTTTGTCCACTAAATCAATAGCCCTCAGTGATGCACCGCTGACAATAACACCATCCTTTCAAACCGAGAGCTTTCATTATTCCCATTCCCACTTCTATAAGTGCCTGAGCTTTTCAGATGCTTTCCGTAAAATGATTTTCAAGGTAAGCCAAAAATAGTCGAGAGCAAGCCCGAGTGCTCGTCGCGCTTTGAAAGGGCCACAGCTGTGGGGGAAATAAAAAAGTTTTTCCGCTTTGGACATAATTAGGTGTGTTTTATTCTAAGTGCTTTAATCTTGGATATCTAATGCAAATCTATTAAACTCTGTCCAAAAGTGATGTATGTAGCCAGTAGACAATGAACCATCAATTTATCAAAAACTTGTGTTCTCAGAGCTGTGGTTTAGCAGTTAGCGCACAACCTTCAGATATTGAACTGTGGTGCACGTGGAAGGTTCGAATTCGGCTCGTGTCCTGATAAATCTCTGGATGAACCTCAATAAACCTTTTAAAAACATACCCAGGTCACATTTTCTAACAAAATTCAAAGAGAAAAATGTTTACATTTTTTAAAGCAATTAATGCTTTTATTCATACATTCATATATTTCAAATAAAGGCTGTTCTTTTGAAATTTCTATGTTTTTTCAATTCCTGAAATAATCTGACACTTTAAAAGACATAAAAATAGAAACATTATTTTAAATTCTAAGAATATTTCACAATATTTCAGATTTTACTGTATTTTTGATCAAATAAATGCAGCCTAATTAGGAAGCATAACAGACTATAGTCTTTATAGTCATATGTGACCCTGGACCACAAAACCAGTCTTAAGTCGCTGGGGTATATTTGTAGCAATAGCCAAAAGTACATTGTATGAGTCAAAATGATAGATTTTTCTTTTATGCCAAAAATCATTAGGATATTAAGTAAAGATCATGTTCCATGAAGATATTTTGAACATTTCCTACTGTAATATATCAAAACTTAAGTAAGTAATATGCATTGCTAAGAACTTAATTTTAACAACTTTAAAAGGCGATTTTCTCAATATTGTAATTTTTTTATTTTGCACCCTCAGATTCCAGATTTTCAAATAGTTGTATCTCGGACAAATATTGTCCAATCATAACCAACCATACATGAATGGAAAGCTTTCAGATGAGGTCTAAATCTCAATTTTGAAAAATTGACCTTTATGACTGGTTTTGTGGTCCAGGGTCACATGTGTGTTGTACTGGTTGTAAGTTTATATATGGGTCATTGACGTATAGGATAATAATATATTTTGTAGTTGTTCAAATATTAAGAATGTTGTGTACACATAAATTCATATTAAAAATTTAAAATTAAGTGATTTTAGTGTTTTTTCATCTAGATGAATCAGCCGTAGCCATAAAAAAAGTGATGTGATGCAACCGTGATTTATATTCAAATTAATTAATTTCCTTAACATGCTTAACATTTTTTTTAGATGTTCTCAGTAATTTAAGTGTTTAAAAACAAAGTATTTGCATTTCTTTTGAGTTTTTAATGATCTTATGATTTATAATGATCTCATATTTTTGTTCTTGTTCTGTAATTTCAGAGTTGTTTAATTTTATAGTTTCAGAGACTTATTTTTTTCTGTAGGCTAAATTGCATAAAACTGATAAAAACACTTTAAAAATACCATTCACATAAGCATACTGTAGCAGTGATTCATATTTCAGCCACAGAAATTAGAAAATGTATTTTTAATTTAATACAGTTATTGCTATTATTGGTCACAACACATGATGAGTGGTCGCTCCAAATGACACAAAGACCTTATATCATTAAAAATCTATTTAAAGAAATTTAGATTTAGAAAAATTGCAGCACATGGCATTAACTGCATTTATTTTTTTAGACCCAGTTATTTCTAAACTTTCCCCAATCTTGGCTGCTCAATTGATCTTTCGCTGGGAGTTTGATTAACAGGCAATCTGAGCAATCATAATGCCAAATCTGCCATTTTTGTCTGACAAACAAACCAGACAAGAGATTAGATTAACATCAATGGACTTGAATGTGAAAAACAGTGTGTATTGATATCTTTTTACAGCTGAAACAAGATACCTTCTGATGTTCATTTATGTTTATTTTGTGCTATAACTAGTAAGAGATGATCGGTTTACATGCCGCTTGAACTGAGGTGCTACAGCGATCTGTCACAACACATTAAAGAGCCACAAAACAGTATTTGTTGTCTGAATTTCTTTTTTAAAAAAATGACAAAATTTGAACTCTGAAACTTTGTTTAATACCAAAAGTACCCTGGCTCTGTCTTGTATGTCAGCACATTGTCAGTGTCTTCCTTGCTCCGTGATGTATTTTCACTGCATGAGAACATGACGCGTGGCATAAAAATCCCATGGTTTGTCAGATGGTTTGTCGGACGTAGCAACAGTAACTAAGGGCAGGTCTTTGCGAAGGGTAAATTTAGAGTAGCGGGAAATTGCTGGCTCAGGTTCTGAGATGAAATCATAAAAAATTTTCTTACAGTAGAAAACTACATCTGGAGTTTGTGCTTGACTGCAGGGTCAGAATTAACATGCTGCCTATGGCGAGCATTTATTTTACTTTGCTTGGCAGTGGAATCTGGTAAAATAGGTTAAAATAGTTATTAATAAATATAAATTACTAATAAATGCATAATTTTACATGCTCTAAATTATTTATTTATTTTTTTTGCTTTTTTCTCATTGTACAAAGATTAAAAATAAATAAATAAATAAATTAAAAAAATAAAGTATTTTGTGTAGATAAACCATTAATTGAAAATAAAAGCACAAAAACAGCCAATCTGGGACATGTATCTATAATGGAAAACACTCTGCAGTGGTTGATGATATTTGGTCGTACCACATGACATTTTCAAATTCAGACAAAATGTACAAGCACAGAATTAGCCACCTAAACAAAACAAGCTAGCTTCCCATGAAAGGTCACTATGAAATTTATAATAAAAATAAATGCTTGTAGAAATAACTTAATATTCACTGTTTTTTTGTTTTTTTTTGAGGTCATACCACAAGACATCCAAATGTGGTAACTACATACCAGTCATTAAAAGGTTTTTTTTTTTCAAAATTTGAGAGAGAGTTACAAACCTGCTTGAAGCTTCTACAGGTCCTTGGAAAATTGGTATATGATGCAACGTCCTATCTTTGAATGTATTTCAACATAAAAGTCCCAAAATGGTAGTTTCTTGGTGGTCGCACCACATGATATTATAAAATGGAGATTATCGGACAAAGTTTGTTTGAATATTATGATGGAAATATAAATACAAATGCTTTGCAGTTTTATACAGGATTACAGAAGACTTTGGAAATCATGCCAAATAGTGCAGAAAATTAAACTGAATAAATTTAGGGTAATTTCAACTATGTTTCCAAAACAACAGTTATGGCCGGACGGTCGCACCACATGATGTTTTGACACTTTGAATAACAGAAAAATTACAAATAACTAATGTTTTTTGAAAAGTTAAAGTTGGTACATATGTGGGATAGGTACTACTTATATATGGCAACTTTATGCATTTAAACCAATTTTTAACTGCAATCGGACAGAAAATTTAGGCATTTCGTCATTGGCCCATATATATATACACACACACACGTGTGTGATGAAAATCACTTTATTTACGCAATTTTATTTATGCTTTGTGAGTTTCACCCACAGAGGGATAAGAGTAGAGAATGAGTTGAGGAAACAAGTCTCTGTGTGTCTCCAGGCTTCATGAGATACACCATTCAAAACATTCCCACTAGGGGTGAGCGATATGGCAAAAATATCATACCATGATTTTTTTTAAAAAACATTTATCACGATTTCACGATTTTATCACAATTCTTTGTCATGTTGGTTTTACTATTTTGTCTGAGCAGTGCAGCCTAAATAATTTCCCTATTATAAAGACAAAGCCTTTCAAGGTAACAAAATATAAAAAAGAATGGTGGATATTTAGGCCAAAGTGGGCGAAGATAAAAAACTCTTTGTCATTATTTTATCTTTGTTATTAAAAATATGAACAAAGATACACATTACAAATACACATAATATACACAAATAAAACAAACAGTGCTTTATTTTAAGGTACAATAGGTGTATTTAGCAGGACCATTCAAGAAACTGAATGAACAAATATAAAAATAAAACTCATTATAGATTGATTCCTATTAAAGCCACTGTATTATTATTGTTTTTTTCTCTTTGCGATTTGTTTTAACATTAAATAATAACAAATCTGTCTGTGTATTTTTATACCATCATTTACTCACTCAAAATTAGTTTTAAACCTGTTGCTGGTCCACAGTGACTTCCACACTATTGTTTTCCTTCTATCGAATTCAATGTGGACCAGCATCTGTTTGGTTACCCACATTCTTCAAAATATCTTCTTTTGTGTCAGCACAAGAAAGAAATTAATACAGGTTTGGGACAACATGTGAATGAGTAAATAATGACAGAAATGTAATTTTAGGGTGAACTATCTCTTTAATTACAGACAGCAGCATGTTTAGTACTGTCCTTTTAAGACCTGCACGCATCCGTTTTTCTCTCAACTGTTTACTTTCATTTTAGACATAACCAACTGCGTCTATATGTAAACCTTGTGTGTTTTGACAGTATTAGCACAAAAGATAACGTAGTCCAGTAATCAGGCATTTAACTAGCTGTTTAACAGGCTTTTAGTGCGCACGCTTTGGCACACGTCAGACGAGAGTGTGAATGAAACGTTAAACCGGCAAGGCTTTAAAACACACGCAAATAATGTACTTTTGTGATTGCGAATAAGTGTAGTGTCCCGTGAGAGTAACTCCACCGCTGAGTTAACACTGATGTGAATGTATGTGGTGTTGTACAGTATATTGATATGGCAGCACCAGAACTGTAATTGATAGAATGTGCGCTGTAGTGCGATACTACGATATTTCTTCAAAAGCAGATCATGGAGACATTTTTATCGTCCACGATCAAGAATCGTCATATCGCACACCCCTAATTCCCACTAATCCTAAAAAATAAAACTAGCTGCTCCAGGGAAATGTAATGCAGCCTAAAATAATAGAATTCACACCAGCTGCAGGTGTAAATGAGAGCGCTACTATTCCATCGGAACTCATCAAACTCTCCATGTTTAAGAAACTCAATTCACAGGAGGCTTTAAGTTGCCAGACAGAAGACAGAAACTAGCGAGTGTGTGTGAACGTAACAGTGATAGATGAGGTACACATGTTTGCGAGCGTGTCGTACCTCCTGTCTTTGTTCCCACACACCAGCAGGTGAGGGTGGCTGTCTCTCAGGTTGACGCAGGTGAAGTCTCCCGCCGAGTTCCCCACGGTCAGCTCGCACTGGCTGGTCTCCAGGCTGTACACCTGAATCTGAGGAGAGAGGACGATTGCTCCTGGTGAGATGGAAGATAGATTGTAAAACTGGCAGGATTGTGCCATAACACCTGCTAAGGTTCAAATGTCAGGCCCACAGCTTGCATCCACAGATGCCAGAAAACACATTTCACAAGTCTTGCACGCCTTCTTATGAACTTCTAACACACTTTTAACATTTCAGGTACACAGTCAGTTCAAAACATCAGAAGCAACCTGTTTAACTGGCATTTTAGCATGTAAAAGCTGCTCATTATGCAGAGGCTTTTATCTAAAGGGATTTGAAGTTCTCAGTTAAAGGGACCACTGAATTGATAAGTGCACAGATAATTGATAGGTTTGGGGTCAGTAAGATTTGTTTTTTAAATAAATGAATACTTTTATTCAACAAAGATGTATTAAACCCATTAAAAGTGCTAGTAAATACTTTTACATTTCTATTTCAAATAAATGCTATTTTTTTTTTACTTTTACTCATCAAAGAACCCTGAAATAAAATTATGGTTTCCACAGCTATTTTCATAATGGATTATAATAAGAAGGAACGTTTCTTGAGCAGCAAATCAGCGTATTAAAATGATTTCCAGAGGATCACGTGACACTGGAGACTAGAGTAATGATACTGAAAATTCAGCTTTGCATCACAGGAATAAATTACATTTTTAAAATCTATAACATTTGAAAACAGCTCTTTTAAACTGTAATAATATTTCACAATATTACTGTTTTTACTGTATTTGTAATCAAATAATTGCAGATGTTGTTTGAAAATATTAAAAACATTTGAACAATAGTGTACTTCTACTTTAGCCAAACTTGTCATTTACATCAACACTTGGCAAATCAAGTTAATCGTTAGTTCATTTATCAGGTCAAATTAAACAAAATACATTGTGCTATTGAAACTTCATTCAGTTTTGCCTTGGAAATGAGCAAATACTTGTTTACAGACCTGCATACACAAACTACCTATTAATCAAAACAGGAAAAGATCATGTTAAATTATTTAAAAATGATCTAATTAATATTCACGAGATATGCCCTTGCCATTTTGTGATGTCATAAGCACCAAAGTGCTGTCTTAAAACATGCAAAGTGACAAACCACATGTTTATGGGTACAAAAATAAAAATAGGATATAAAAAAAGTGGAAAATATAGTAGGGCAGTGCTTGAGTTAGCATCTTTCAATTCACTTTTTTCTTAATGTTTTTCCTGTATGGCAAATGTCATAACAGGCACAAAGGCCCGTTTTAATTTTATATACACAAAATTGTGTGTGTGTGTGTGTGTGTGTGTGTGTTTTAAAGAGATTTTTAAATTCATTTAATTATTTTTTGAATTACATTTTTTTAAATTAAACAAACAATTACCAACCGCTAAGTTATTGACAACAAAAAAGGATGAAATTTTCAGTGGATCAAGTCTACGTCACTAAATGGTCTATATTTATAGCATTATAATATAATATCATCAATATTATAATTCTTACAATATTGCATTGATATTTTAGAGCAGTGGCCTACCTTCTAATAACTTTTGTGTGCATTCATTTAATTTCCTACAGTTCAGTTCATTAAGAAGCAGGTCTTGACACGCACTTCCACCTCACTTTACCAAATCAAAATTTTCTGAAGACACAAAGTATTTTATGAGCCCATTGTACCCACAATCCAGGTGCTTTAAAACATCTGAAGCTCTTGATCAATCCGCTCACATTAAATGCCATCTCTGAGGTAATTCAGTCCTAAAAAAGAGATTGGTTAACTGATTGCATCAGCTGCCATTTAAACAGTGAGCAAAGGAAAGACAACGACACGGGCCAAATTGGACGCGAATTATTGAGGCAACAGATAGAGATGTTAAACAAAAGAGAGAGAAGAGAGAAGAACTGCATGATGTCAGATTTGAGCTCGTGCCAGCTGTTTAGTGCCTCCAGTTTGGGCCAGACACACTTAATTGCGAGCCACCGCGCTGCCAGCCAAAATCCTTGAGAGGACCCAAAAATTACAGCCAACCGGAGTTTGTCATCAAGACATGAGGAAAAGCTTCCAATATGTAAAGCTACAATATGTAAAGACTTGAGGAGGAAAGCTGATTAGAATGAAGCGGCGATGAGTGCATATGTCACTGGCGAGAAGACAGACTACTGGGATTATGTTTGGGATTTATTCATCATTACGGGATTCAGGAGGTTATGGAGGCGTTTACACAAGTAAACAATGATTTAGCTGCTGCGCTGAGGTTGAGCATTTCTCACAAATAGCATTTTCATACACACATCACCACCTTTGCTTGTATCAAGATTAAACTTTGCCATGTGAAAATACTCGATTTTCACTTTATTAAAATGTACATTTCTTCAAAAATTTGGGGCCAATTTTATTTTTGGAAAGAAATTAATACTTTTCAGCAACGACACATTATATTGATCAAAGGTGAAAGTAAAAACATTTAAAATGTTAATGTTTCCAAATAAATGCTGTTCTTTTGAATTTTCTGTTAAGTCCTTCTATCAAATAAACCTGAAAAATCTGTATCGCAGTTCCAAATGTTTTCAAATTTAATAAGAAACGTTGACCACCAAATTAGAAATAAATACATTTTACAAAATGTTACACTACAAAACAGTTATTTTAATTTGCAACAGTAATATTTGTAACAATATTTGAAAATAACATTTAATAATGATTTTACTTTACTTTTTTTTTATCAAATAAATGTCAAAACAACAAAAATCTTACCCCAAACCTTTGAACAGTAGTGTATTAAAAAAATACATTCGGTATTTAAAATTTTCTAGTATAAGTATGTTTTGTATTGTGGCTTTTTTCAAGTTTCCTATTAAATTTAAAAATACCTATATAAATAATTTTGTCTTATTTATTTATTTAATGTTTTTGTGACCAATAACTTTGTGGTTGGAAATCATCACAGATCTCTGCAAACAGGTTAAAAATGTAATTAAAACATTTGACAAATAAAAAAATCTTTAAAAAATAGTTGAGCCAACTTAAAATTTTAAGGCAACCAGCTTCAGTAGATTTTGGAGTTTGCTCAACTTATTTTTGTGGGAGATTCTCAATTTTTTGTTGTATAAACTTAAAACGACAAGTTTAGTTTTTTTTTTTTTACAGTGTACAATTTGTAAATAAATAAATGTAAAAAATGAAATAATAATAATGAGCCCCAAACTAATAACTAATAAATAATGTCAAAATCTAAAATAAAATGTTGGTCCCTATGATGACGCAAAACACTAATCAAAAAAAAAAAAGAAAAAAACTGAGAAATGATAACCAATGCACTTTGTTTACTGGATAAAAGTGATTAATTTAAAATAGTTGGCTGTTCAAACAGTTGGATATTTTCTAAAAAGATGTTTGTAGTCAACAAAGTTTACTCTGTAGAAACCAAAACTCTCAAATACAACTAAAATCATCATTTACTCCTGTAGTGTGTCCCTTTATATTCTGTATAATCGTAGATTTTCAAGCCCTTATTTCTTGTTAAACAGATTCATCCTGATCTCACGAGACACTGCTCCACGTCTCTGAATTTCTGCACCTGGAGGTGCAACAGTGTGCCACATTTTCACCAGCCTATCTGGCTGTTAAACATGAAAGTGGCGCCTCAGGGTTTGCCAGCATGATCTGCGGTGTGTGTGTGTGTGTGTCTGGGTCAGCGCTCCAAACACACACTGTGATGCACATACACAACAGATGCCCAGAGCTTCCAGTCCTCCAACTTAAAAACAAAGACGATGACAACAAAAAGCTGAAATAACACAAATAACTCCCACATACACTAAATAAAGCAGCTAGAGAAAAACAAACCAGATTAAAAGCGTCTAGACACTAGCCATCTTGGTAAAAACTGCTGAGATCCCAGTCTCATCCTAATTATTGTAGATGTGCATTGGTAATAACAGTAATTCAAAGTCAGTAAAATAAATGTAAAAAATAAACACCAAAGCGTGCTATGACTCACTCTGTTACCTCACAGACAGTGAACTCTGTTTTTGACAAGTTTTAATGAGGCATATGCCTTCTCATTTAATAACTACTCAAACACCTTGGATTCACCAGCGTCGTTTCTGGCACGTCTGACTTCCCTCTCGCAGTTTGAAAATCCTGTCAACATGCACCGCGGCTGACAGACATGACATCACACGGACGGGAAAGGTGCTAATCATGAATTGGTAGAATGGAAACTCGAAGAGGAATGACAC